>NW_003852444.1:12931656-12936081 GCF_000181295.1 Otolemur garnettii
AAAAAAAAAAAAAGGTAAAGTAAAGTAGTACAGCAAAGTGATATGAGCTTTCTTGCCTCAGTTTCCATCTCTGTAAATAAAACAAATATATGCTGCTTTTAGAAGCATTTGAGAGAATAAGAAATATTTTGCCTTTCATCAAAACTCTGTTATAACTGAAAAATCCTAAAGTCTTCAGTTATATTTATTTTCAGTTTATATAAGCAAAATGTTAATAGCCATCTAAAAAAGATTCAGTCCTTACTCTATTTAGCACCCAGGCAGTAGATACGGACTTCCCCAGAGTATGCTGGATTTGAGAACTCTCTTTGTGACATGAAAATGTGGTATTTCTTAAACCCAGAACAGTATATTTGGAAAGCTCAAATGTGAGCCATGGCTCACATTTCATTTAGAGCTTTTTTCAGAACTGCCATCAACTTGTAACGAACATTCTAAGAAATACAGATGTGATTATGTTGTTGAAACGGGAAGAACATGTGTAGGTTTCTGAAGATACTGATGTCCAGCTTGTATGACTGGGTGGTACCTGAAAAGTGAGTCATTTCCTAATAAGTGAAGCTTCCACAGTGCTCAACAGGCTGGTCTTTTGGCTTTTTCAGTTTTCTTCGTGTAATAATTTTAGATAATCAACTAGGTACTTGGCTATCCTTTTGAAGGTATGGTTTAAATAATGTGGTTTTGCCCATTGGTATTTATTTCAAGGGAACCAAATACACAAATTAAATGAAGCCTGTCTATAAAGTGTGACTCCACGATTAGTGTTTTAACTCACATGGCAAAGACACATAGGCATGCATGGCATGAAATGTTCGCTGTAGTGATGCCACCTTTGCCAGGGACACATTTAGAATTTTTGTTTCCCCTTGCCTTTCCATCTTCTTTTGACTATCCACAGTGGTGGGAAGTCTGTCCTTTTTGAGGATAGGAAAGAAACTGGAGGTAGCTCTGATGAATATAGTAGATGATCAGAGAAGGACTTGAGTCACTGATTCATGTTGTAAACATGCACTGAGCCATCTCCTACATCCCAGCACTGAGTACTGCAGATTCAAAAATGAGCAGGTTATGGGGCAGCGCCTGTGGCTCAAAGGAGTGGGGCGCTAGCCCCATATACCAGAGGTGGCAGGTTCAAACCCAGCCCCAGCCAAAAACTACAAAAAAAAAAAAGAAAAGAAAAGGAAAACGAGCACGCCATGAATCTGGCATCCTAGACAGACATAGGTGAATGGGGTAAATGACATTAAATACTAGCTCTGCAGACCACTGAGTAAGCTAACAGAGTGCACGTGCTATCGCTGGAGCCCAGAGGGGGTTAAAATAAAATTTAAGAAAGGGATTTGATGGGAAAAACGAGAATCCTTGTGTTTGCGATTCATAAAGTGGCTTACGTAATAGAATTTTGGAAATGAAAACCCTGAATAAAAAATCTCTTGTTATTTTAAGGATGAGTAGACTGGGATTTTTTCTTCTGAAATTCTGTAACTCTCAGTTGAAAGGCTTTTGTTTTATAATAGTTGAACCAAAAGAAGTTATGGCTACATAAAAGGCAAGGTCCAGAAGAAAGCTTTTGGACATTGTTAGAATCACTCTGTATTCCCCAGAGAAGACTTTTGGTGAAGGATTTCTTCGTTGCATATTAAAACTGGGTCTTTTTGACATAATACACGAAAGCATTACTCATCGTGTTTTTTGCTAAGAGTAGACACATAGCTCACTGGGAGACAGTGAGCCTGACATTTTCTTACACATCTGAGTGTAGTGTAGGGGTGAAAGAAGGCTTATTCATATCCCCTTCTGTGTTACAGTCCGCAGGGACAGAATTTCTGTCCTATAGCGAAGGCTGGTGGTTCTCAGCAGCACCCTGCAGGTATTTATATGGAGCTGCCATGCCCTAAGGCATGGTATTTATTTCCTGAGCCCGACAATGTGGGCTAAAACTGGATGCCACCCTGGAAGTGTTTGGAGCTAAGTTTCTGGGCACAGAAACAATTAGAATAAATTCAGAGAGATGAAAGTATAAAAAGTAAAGAGAGGCTCGGCGCCTATAGCTCAACCGGCTAAGGCGCCAGCCACGTACACCTAAGGTGGCGGGTTCGAATCCCCAGCCCGGACCCGCCAAACAACAATGACGGCTGCAACCAAAAAATAGCCGGGCGTTGTGGTGGGCGCCTGTGGTTCCAGCTACTTGGGAGGCGGAGGCAGGAGACTCGCTTGAGCCCAGGAGTTGGAGGTTGCTGTGAGCTGTAATGCCACAGCACTCTACCCAGGGGAATAGCTTGAGGCTCTGTCTCCAAAAAAAAAAAAAAAAAAAGTAAAGAGAGAAATAAACTCCAAGTCTGTATAAATGAAAGATTATCTGTGACTGGGGTGTTCAAGAAATGCTTCATGGATAAAGACAATTTGAGCTAGACATTGAAAGAAAGGTAGTGTTGGACTTGAGGACTGGGGTGGGGCATGTCCTCGTCCAGGGAAACATGAGCAGAGGCATAGCCAAGGATGGGAAGTCCTGACGTACTGAGTGGGGAGTAAGTAACAGATTTGTTTTCTGGACAACAGTTGTGTATAAAGTGACTAAGGAAGAGATAAGATAGCAAAGGTCCCCAGAGGCCAGAACTGGGAGGCCTTTGAATGTTGCATGACTCAGTTATTTAAACTTAATACCAAGTCACTGGGGAGAAGTTGAAGAATGTTGGTCAGGAGAATAGCAGTGGGATTTCTCCTGAAGAAGCCTAGTTTGGTACCAGGGTGGCTTTGGTTAGTGAAGTAAGCTGAGCCAGGAAGCCCACTAGGGCTGATGTGATGGTCCGGGATGGAGGTGAGGAAGGACTACGTGAGGGGGAGGTCACCAGATTGGAGAACAGGAGACAGGTTCAAGAGATAGGATTTATGAATTGCATGGATGATAAAGGTTGGCTGGGAGGGGGAGGTAGGGAAGCAAATAACTCCATGTTTTTGAACCCAGGTGCCTGCCACTTACTACTTCTGTGCCATCTGCCAAGCATTTCACAGGTATCATGAGGTCTGACAGTTAAGTTCACAACCTAGTCACTGTGTGCTTATGTTGGCAACACCATACAAGCTCCTCGGGAAGGTTTGATAGCATTGGCATATCAGCATCTCAGAGTTATATTTGTGTCGACATGTGGACAGTGTCTTGCTGAGTGGCATTTGTTATTGTTGTGTGTGTTTGTGTGCCACAGCAAGAATGTTAGAGCTTGGTTAGAGCAACAAACAAATGGATTCCATGGTTTTCTGAGGGGAGAGAAAGCATCACTTGATGAAGAGAGGTCAGAATGGCCAATAATAGCAGAACTGACCAAAAAATTGCAAAAATTCATTGAATTGTATTTCACAATTATTGGCTGACTCTGAGACGCATAGTAGCCCAAGTGAAAATGGACAGAGAAACAGGAAAATCTTAACTGATGATCTTGACCAACAACTTATGGCCATAATGCACCAGCTGACATGGCATGTGAGGGAGTTTTTAGTCAGTAAACAAATAACTGTACTGGAACATTCTCCTTACTCACCTGATCAGGCCCCCAATATTTCCTTTACTTAAACATAAAGATAAAGGAAATACTGGAAGGAAGACATTTTGATGACATTCAAGACATCAGGGTAACACAACAACAGCTTTGATGGTTATTCCCTTAAAAAAAAAAGTTGTAAAATTGCTTGGAAGGGTAGACTGGGTTCTGGCATTGCTGGTGCATAGCTTTCCCAGGGGAGTGTTTCAGATAGACTCATGTGGTATTCCATGAGGTATATAGTACTTCTAGGATGAGTTTGTAATGTAATTTGAGATCTCATAGCACTTAATTTTCTCATACTATGGGTTTGATATTTTCATCATTTTTTCAAGAGATGAAGAAAACTAAGAGTCATAGAAAGTTAGCAACTGGTCTAAAATTGTACAGCAAATAGGAGCTAGAACTGGGATGTTGGTGCAGGCCTCCCTGACCTCCAAGCCTGTGTTCTTCCTACTGTACTAGGCTTGGAAGGCAGCAGATGTGAGAGAAGATGACCTGCATATTCAGATTTGGTGACATTAACATTCCCACATTTAGGTGTCCATCAAGCGGCTGAAGATGTGGAGCTAAATCTCAGGGACAAGGTAAGGAGGACTGAAGTCAGGTTTAGGAACACTGTGTGCTCATTTATTCAGCAGGAAGTTGTTGAGTGTCATCTGTGGACCAGCTCGGCAGTGGGGATGGATCCACTGGTGAAGGGCCTGGTATAAGGCTGCCTCACAGAGCTGACAGGCTGGCCTGTGACAAAAGGGGAGTGCAGAATTGCTGTAGGAACACCTGGTCAGGCCAGGGAACCTGTCAAAACAGCTGCGGTGCTTACCAAATGATGAGGGCTGAGATAAAAAGTGGGAAATAGGCTCGGCGCCTGTGGCTCAAGCGGCTAAGG
>NW_003852444.1:12938556-12951164 GCF_000181295.1 Otolemur garnettii
AAAAAAAAAAAAAAGAAAATGGGAAACTTCTCTGCTGGGTGTCCCATGGTCCTCTGAGGGAATAACCACGGTGACTGCCACTAACTAGGTTTGTTGTGGCAAGGTGCTATTTTCAGTGTCTTATAAACATTGTCTCATGGAGTCTTGTCAGCAGCCCAGAGAAGCTGACGTTGTCACCCTAACAGGAAACAGTGATTCAATACCATTATATAAGCTTGTTTTTCCTCTTAGGCATAGTAAATTATGATACGTTTGATCAAAAAAATGTAAATCACCATTAGGCAACATTTAATGCTCAGCCTCCTCTGCCTCATGTGCTTGTCTTAATTGTGCAAGTGCATGATGGTTTCTGGTAGAGCTGAAGTAAATAATGTGAATTTTCCTTTTTTTCTCTATAAAACAGCATGGTCTAGATGGGTTTGTATGTTTCATATGTGAAATACACATGTCTGTGAGCATGCTTATTTTGTGAGCCAAGTTTTATGTCTGCTTTCATAATTAATTTTCTTTCACCTACAAGAACCTGGTGGAAACTCAGTTATTGTTAGTTGTAAGAAGGCTTAGAATATATATCCAGACCCAGGCCACACACAAATGGCAGATTCACTCAGTGAAAGCCACTGACAGCCTGCGCTGTGCCACACTGGCACCTTTGCTTGACTTCAAGAAGCTTTAAAGCTCAGCAGTTCACTCTTTCCTTTTGTCACCGTCACTGAAGAGGTAGCAGCCAAAATGAAGTTCAGTGCCTTTGTGACTTCTGACCAAAGCAAGAACCACAAAAGACATTTCAGTGCACCTGCCCACATTCTCAGGAAGATTTTGTCTTCCCCTCTTTCACAGAGCTGAGGCAGTACAATGTTCAGTCCATGCCTGTCCGAAAGGATGGTGAAGTTCAGGTCGTCTTGGGGGACTGTAAAGGTCAGCAGATTGGCAAGTAGTCTAGGTTTATAGGAAGAAATACGTCATCTCCACTGAGTGAGTGCAATGGGGAAGGCTAATGGCACAATTGTCCATGTGGGCGTTCACCCCAGCAAGGTGGTTATTACTAGGCTTAAATAAGACAAAGACCTTAAAGAGATCCTTAACAGAAAGCTAAAGTACAAGGAAGAAACAATTGAGAAGATGCAGGAATAAAATAATCTTATATACAACTTGCATTAAAAATTGCTAAAATGAAAAAAAAAAAACAGTTGGGGAATTTGTGTTTGAGAATGACCAATCAAAATGACAAGACAGATACAGGCAAGAATGTGATTCAGAGACAGTCTTCTGTCTTCTTGGAACTATAAAATTAATGCAAACCCTCCGAACCTTCTCAAACTCAGAATCTTTTCTGTCACTCCTCATTTTGAATCTCTAGTCTGAATTTTTTATTCTTTTTTTAGCAAGGAGGAAGAAAAAGTTCTCCCTTAGAATTCATTAGAAATTAAAATTAACTTTAGCGTTTTGTATTCTTTAGAATATGATGGAGATTAATTTGAAAGGGCAGTGCTTGACTTGATCAGCCGTGGGAAAGGAAGACAATCACATGCAGTAGTGCTGGCTAGTATGTCATACCGCCATGCTGGAGAAATGGTGTTGCTTTAATTGCCTTTCTTTCATTTTCTTCTTGCCAAGCCTAATGGCTTCTGTTAGAACATGTGGCAACTTCTCCCTTGGTGACTAAGTAAGTCCAATTTGCCATAATATTTAGGACCAGCTACAAGATATTTCTTCCCCTAAATCCAAAACTATCTTCTCCTTCCTGGCCATTCAGATAGATCCAGCTCTTATGTAAAAAGACATACATAGACCTCTTTGCGTTTTATGACCTTTCAAACACATAAACAAGGGACATCATGCCTAGAGTTGCTTTGAGCCCAATCATTTCCTCCTACAGTAGTCTCTGATGCTGTGTTCATTTTAAGAATTCTAGAAAGAAGAAACTTATTCTGAATCTTAGCTACAATAGACTGCCTTCAGTCCTGATAGAGGAAAGAAGAATAACTCTAAAGTCACTGGCCTTCAGTGGCTGTGCTGTGCTGGACAGCCTTGACCTCCATAGTACTGAGACCAGCAGGAGACAACTCATCCACCTGTTCAACAATTAACACTGAACAAGTAACATCAGTTCAGTTTGTTTTTTAAGAAGAAAATTTGCAAAATAGGAAAAAGTCTTGATAAATTTTGTTCTATTATATAAGCCTGGTTTCTCCTTGGCATTTGATTCACATATTGCATGCATGTCTTATTCATCCTTGCTGAAGTAATTATATTCCATAACCAGCTTTATTTATTTATTTATTTATTTATTTTGTGACAGAGCCTCAAGCTTTTCCCCTGGGTAGAGTGATGTGGCATCACAGCTCACAGCAACCTCCAACTCCTGGGCTCAAGCGAGTCTCCTGCATCTGCCTCCCAAGTAGCTGGGACCACAGGCACCCACCACAACGCCTGGCTATTTTTTGGTTGCAGCCATCATTGTTGTTTGGTGGGCCTGGGCTGAATTCGAACCTGCCACCTTAGGTGTATGTGGCTGGCGTTTTAGCCACTTCAGCCACAGGTGCTGAGCCACATAACTAGCTTTACTAGCGTCAATTAATGTCTTCATATTTTAAATAAGACTTAAACTGTCCTTCATTACTTAGTTTGTTGTTTTGAAATAAGGGTAACTTTCAACACAATTCATTTTTGTGGGTGGCATTTCTACCTTTTTAAATTTTTTGATTATTTGATACATAGAAAAGGTTACATACACCCATCACAATACCTAGCTATTTTTAGAGACAGGGTCTTATTCTTCTTGCTCAGGCTGGACTTGAACTCCTTAACTCAAGCAATCCTCCTGCCTCGGCCTCCCAGAGTGCTAGATATAAAGGCGTGAGCTACCATGCCTGTCTTTAAAGGCATTTTGAGACATGAAAATGGTATCACGCGCTGTGTGGTTTTTTGGCAACTTGAGTTTTTCCTACATGTTAGGTTTGTGGAATTCATCCATGTTGTTAAGTGTAACTGCACTTCCTTCATGTACATTGCTATAATATTCT
Organism: Otolemur garnettii; assembly: GCF_000181295.1. Lineage (NCBI taxonomy): Eukaryota > Metazoa > Chordata > Mammalia > Primates > Galagidae > Otolemur > Otolemur garnettii. The sequence continues at coordinate 12,941,583 of NW_003852444.1, forward strand.
AGTATGTGACTGTATTACGGTATATCTGCTGTCTTGCTTGTGGGAGGGCAGGGGAGGGATGAACAAGTTCAGTTTTAGTCCTGTTGAATGTGAGATACCTATTAGAAATCCAGTGGCGATGTTGAGTAGGCAGGTGGATATTCAGTCTGTTACTCAGAAGAGATATCTGAGTATCTCAGAGGTGGGAATACAAGCCTGTAGGTGGCACCTAAAACATTATCTTTCCAGCTCTTTTTAGAATACTATTTACCCTATCACTTGAAATTTCTATCTCAACAGTTACTGGTTTTATTGTTTCTTAAGAGTCTATGTGGTATTCTTTCTTTGCTTTGATTTTTTCCCCCTCAAAGCTGCCTGGTCACTTTGCTGAAATGTGACTTATAAAAGGGTAAATGAGAAAAGTCTGAGCTTCAAAGAAAATAGGGAAAGTGTTTGCCAACTCCAAGGGTTACATAAAGTTTAGGTCTTGTTATTAGGTCTTACTGTTACCTCTCTCATGGAGTTTTGTGAGATCCACATGATTTATAAATTTGCTTTGTAAGTTGTGCATGGTGGTTTACAAGTGCCTATAATCCCAGCACTTTGAAAGGCTGAAGCAGGGGGATCACTCAAGAAGACTAAGAGTTCAAAACCAATCTGAGCAATATAACCAGAGCCTTTCTCTACAAAAGAAATTAAAAATTAGCCAGGTACAGTGGTGCATGGCTTCAGTCCCAGCTACTTGGGAGGCTGAAGTGGGAGGATCACCTGAGCCTAGGAGTTTGAGGCTATAGTGAACTAGATAATGCTGCCCTACAACCTGAGTGACAGAGCAAGACCTTTTCTCTTTAAAAAAAAAAAAAATTTACTTTGTAAACTGAAAAAATACTATACGATATTTATTATGGTATATTTGATTATAGTGCCTTGTTATCCTTTAGTTAATAGCTCTTGCTCACTGAGTGGAATGCTTACTTTACCTATATTAACTTACCTTTCTAAGAATCTGTGGGAAGTAGGTACTATGTATTCATACTTTACAGATGAGGAAACTGCTCACAGATGGTAGAGGGGGGATTCAGATCCACAGAGTCTGCTCTCTCAGAAGCTGTGTCCTTAGCTCCATGCAGTATTGCTCTTCTTATAATTTGCTTTCAAATTTACATTTTGTATTTGTCTTCATTGCATTATGAATATAAAAATAAAAAAATTTACTGTCTTTTCTTCCTTCAAAAATTTACTTTTGTATTCATTGTAGTATTGCCCTTCTTTAAATGACAGATGTCTCTTAGCTCCTTTAGCTTCAAGAATTCAGACATTTTAGGGTCACATTTCGTTGTGTCCACTTGAAACTCAGCTATAGAATGCCACCTTGGGTAGTGGACCCCAGCAAAGGGCTTTGTCTTCACTGACCTAGTTTCACCACCGAACCCAGCTCAGACCTCACAGGGCACTGCCCACCTGCCAAGTACCCACTCTGTGCTTGTCAGAAATGATGTCTGCTTGATTTAAGTTATTTGCCTGAAGCCACCCAGTGTGTCAGTAGTTGGGCAGAGACTATAGTCTGGGGCTCCTGCCTTACAAATGTCACATTTGTTTTGTTTCAATAAACCATACATGTGTATCTCCAGGGGATCTGGCAGAAATTTGAAAGTGTTTAATTTTATTGCAAGAAATAGTAAAAAATCCTTTTTAAAGCAAGGAGCTCAAGCCGCAGCCAAGAGAAACATGATTTGCTCTAAGGGCTTTTGACAAACTCACACAAGGCAGTAGGCTCAGGTCACGGACCACTGGAGCTGATTCCATCTTCCATGGGACAAGCCAAAGGGGTTGAGACTTTTGCCTCGGCTACAGGGATGCAGCTGGACCTGGAGATACTCCTGCAAATGATGTTGTAACACATAATGTCCTACCCACAGAGTCAACAAGGCTCAGCTGACTGCCCTTGGGAGGGCGTCATGGAGAAGGTTACATTTCTGTGACACTGTGGTGATACAGGACAGGACTTGGGCAAATTATCCCAGCTGTCTGAATTGGTACCTCTTTGCCTTTCTGAGTGACAGGTGCCATGCAGTTAGCTTCATATGTTTGTAAATGTGAACTGATTTCTAAAGCCACGTAAGTCAAGAAGATGTAGGTGTCCAGGAGAAGGGAGAAGAAAATCTGAACTATAGGTAGAGGACAGAGTACAGGGAGGAATGTATTACCTTTGTCATCAGAAGAGTACTAGACAGATTGTAGTCCCTCAGCCAGTAACACATGCTGATAAAAAGTTTCAGCAAGACAGCAGAATTTCCAAGGTTGGTCTAATTGTGCTCAGACTGGGACTGGGTTGTGTTTGTCAGAAGGAAGGGTTGTCACAGGAGACACACAATATTAAGCTTCACAAGAACATACATTATTTCTGTTTATTCTCACAACTTCCAGAGCAACCACAAATGGTAAAAGTTTATATTTGGCTCTGCCTGGACAGAAGGGCCTTAAGCATTTGTGGGAAAAGGTGGACCAGGTTTGGGCAGCACTCAGCAGGTTAAATTTCCAATCAGTAATTGTTCCTAGAAGAGATGCTACAAAACTAGAATGGTTTGCTGGGACTTTGTTTCCTTAGGAAAATTCTTTGTTTGCACTTTTCTTTGTCTTGCATTGATTTCCTGCAGGCCATGTCAGGAGCTGAGACTTAAGTCTAAGGAGCAAGACTACCCATGCAGCCTTTAAGGCCTAGGACGCATCTCAGCTCTGCTGGTGATGAACTGTGAGCTTGGTCAAGCCAGTTCAACTCTCTCCACCTGTTTGTCTGTAATGTTGATGGATTGTTGTGAGGATCAGTAATGTCAGAGAATGCAAGGGGCTGTTGGTGTTGTTGGGGAAAGAGTAAGAGGTTGGAAGCAAGGAGACATGAACAGGTGACATGACCTCACTGACCTCCAAGGTCTTTATCAGCACAGGTGCCCCAGTTCCTAACGTTTATTGCTTGATGAAGGACACCTCACATGCTCTCTGGGAAGCCCTCGTTAGCTCCTCCTTCAAACCCCAAGCCAATGACCCAAGGATTCATGTGATTCCTCCCCCCTTGACACAATCCACCTTCCCACCAGTCAAGTCTGAGGTGTCCTCTGTCTTTAGTGATCCTGTTCATCATCAACGAACAAACTTTCTAATTGAGAAGTATCTTTTTACTAGAAGCTGCATGTTTATGTGGGTGGTAATCACGAGAAGAGTTGCTTGAGAACAAATTCTCCTTTGCATAAATATATCCACAGTTCAAATCCGGTCTTTGTGCTTATCAGACACATTGAATGAATAAAAATGGAAGAAATGCAGGACGTGTTACAATTCTCAGACTGTTGACTTAGAGGCACACAGACCTGTATTTACACACACCCCACTTGACAGGTCACTGCAGAACCCGGATGACAGTACAGAGAGAATGCAGTTGCCCCAGAGCAGGTCCTTCCTGATATCTGTGCCTCTGCCCATAAATACGTTAACATTAAAAAGTCAGTGGAGATATTACGGGATTCAGTGAGATAACAACCAGAAGGTTAATCTTGATGAATGAAGAATGTGATGAAACTTCAAAGGCACCCTGTTTATTAAAATTGGTATGGTGGCTATTTCTTCCTTTCTTCTTCCACTCCTTCCTTCCCCTCTTCCTCTCACCTACCCCTCCCCCTACTGTATTTCTCACTTCCCTCCTTCCCCTTTGGTTGCCTCCTCCTGTCATCAGTTGTGTTTATACAAGAACAACACAGGCCTTAATCCTGCCTGCATGGAACTTGCAGACTAGCAAAAGAAAACAGGCAGCAGGCCCACAAAACAATCACAGGTTATGTGTATGGTGTACAGTGAAGGGAAAGAACACACACTGCAGAGTCTGTGTGAAGCCTGGTTGTGTTACCTCTGTGTACACATTCAGATGCCAAGGATAGTAACCGATCTTCTGTTGGAACCTGCTGGAGGTAGCTTTATATATATGTAAAACTTCAGTTTTGTGAAGCTGTCTGGTACAAAGTCACTCTTGAAGATTGGTATTATAGGGTTCCCCCCCCATAGATGGATGGATGGGTGGATGGTGGGATAGATAAGGGCATGGATGGATAGATAGAAGCTTTTCCTAACAAACACAAGTGACAGTCTCTGAAAACTACTTCTCACATGTGGAAGGATTAGATGATGACTGTGGTTGAGTGTGATAAACAGAAGAAGAAAATGTTTTGTTTTTTACAAACTAAGTTAGGGCTAAGATCTGCTTATTCTCTACCATTTTCAAAAGAGGAACTGGAAAAGAGAGAGCTCATTTAGATGATGTTTACAATAGCTGTCTGTTTCTGAAGAAAATTCACAGAGAAACCCCCATCAGTGTCCTGAAAACAGGGATGTGGTCTGCTTTTGGTGCAGGCTTCAGGAGGCAGCAGAGCATGTGCTATAAGGAAGCTACCATTGGGCTGGCTGAGGACCCTGGATGGCAAGTTGGTGCCCTCAGGCTTGGCTTGTGAGCACAGCTGCTTCTGCCTGTGTGCTGGAAGCCTCTTGGCACCATGCATTTCCTATTTCTTGTCACTTGGAAAGAGGACTCTTCCCAGTGCTCACCAGCATAGCCAGATGAAGAGCCCGCACATAGCCATCTCTGAACTGTGTTTGGGCCCCTTCAGAACAAGCCTTATCTCTTCCTCTCTGGCCCTTCTGACCAAAAGTAGCCAGGATTTCTAAACCCACTAATTTTTAAAGATTTTCAAACAGAAGAGGAAATTAGGACAGAAACTTACTAAAGCTGTTCTCATTTGGGGCAGAACACCAGAGCATTGAAAGTTTGCTCAAATTTGTGATTGATCACATATTTAAGTAATTTTAAAATACCTAATTTTAATGTTAGCAATTTACTTCACCACCACCATTTCTGTGAGGCTTTAGGTCTTTTGTGAACAAATTAAAAGACAGTGCTTTCTTTATGACATGAATTAAATCTAGATCCCAATGATATTTGGCACCTTCTAAATACCCAGATGGTCACTGCATTTGCCTTGAAGTGAGGACGTGTGTGGGGTTTTAATCACATCATGTTTTATTTTTTCTTTTAAATATCGCCTTTTCAATACTTGCTTGTTAATGAATGACTGATTGTTTACTGCAGTTTATAATCAGGAATTTGAACATTAAAAAATTCTAATCAGGATACAGATGGAAAAAAAATTTTTCCCTCTCATTCTCTCATCCCTTTTAAGAACAATAAAAGTAAATTATTAATAGTTTGAGAAATCCCATCATTCTCCTTCTTAAAAACATACATTTAATAAATGAGTTCAGAAGAAGTTTAATTATAGTTCTTTACTATAAAAAGCACTTATAAAATAAAAACAAGGGTAGAGCTGGAGTAAGTTTTGCCTAAATGTAAATGCCATTTGACAAAAAAATATTAATAAATAAAAAGTAGTTTAAAATTACTTTTGCTCTATCTTCTCCATTGTCTAATCACTGAACCCTGAAAATTTTTTAGCCACAGGAACTAGACAAGAGCTTGTTATCTACCCAGGTAAGATCCTTTGAGTCCAAAGAACAAATTCCAGAACAGGTGTCAGATACGTGTGGAAGACGTGGGTGGTCAGGTCAGTGTGAAGGCACACAGGTATATTTTGTGGTCGGAGGCATAAATGAGAAATTTCAGATCAGAATTTTACCCTCTTTTATCTCTGAAAGTGAGTAAATCTTCATGGCATATGAATCTCATGAAATAAGATAGACACTCTGACTTGAGGGAAAGTCCTGACTTCAGGACTTTTGGGACTGCCCATTTAATTAAGAAAAGAAAGAGCTAATAAAAGGGACTAAGTGTTTCAGAAGAGCATAGGAGTCATGAGAGCAGGTGTTTTCGTTGCCTCTCCATCCATTACACTGCATCTACTTACCTCCATCATGTGGGTGCACGTGTACACGCATGTGCACACACACATTCACCGCCAAGGCAACCCTTCCAGCCTCTGGTTTTCCAGCTCTAGCTTCACAAAAGATCTTGAGCACTATGGGTTCACACTCAGGTTTGACAGTTGTTAGCGCTTAAAAGGCAGGGGACTGAACTTAGGGCAAAGTGGCAACAGAAAGCTCTTTTCTGTTCCATGAAAGTAGTGGATGATGCTTTCAGATCTTGTCTACAGATTACCTAAGATGTATATAGTTAATATTGCATTCACTTGGAAATAAACAATCTGACACTCATGTAGCTATATATAATTTATAATTGTGATGTATGGTTGAAACACGGAAGACCATGCTTTTCAAACTACTCTGATGACTTACACAGACAACTCATTTTAGATAATGGTGAGTTAAGCCTGCCAGCATCTGCACATTCTTCACCCATTTGTTCAGATACCTGCAGTTGGGTGCTAATATACATATTTAACTGCTTAAACTTAAATTATAAAGTCCCTAAAAGGCTGTTTTTACCCTAGAAGATGAGACAGGTCTCTTGCAAAGGCTGCCTGCTTCTGTGATCTTCTGGTATTCCCCAGCATGCTTATGTGCCAGCCTCTCTCAGGAAAGGTCTGCTTTCAAACACAGGAAGCTCAGCTCTTCAGGGAAAGTGCCATTGTCTGATCCATCAGCAAAATCACTAAGAGCATTCCCTGGGAAGTCTAGTCTGTCAGAAGCAAGTTTAATTCAGGAACTATGGCTTATCCGTGTTTCTTCCAGATAGCACCGGTCATAGGTCTGTTTTATCAGCCCAGACTGCCTCTGTGTTTAAGCTTCTGTCATTCATCTCCGCTCATGCTGACTCCCTGCAGCCACAGAAGATACCAGAACTAGATTAAAATGGCCCTGCTGCTGAGACAGAATGGGGCGCTTTTGGCTTGGGCTTTGTTATTTATTCATCCAGTGGTTCCTAGTTGTTGTGACGTCAAGGCTGCCATTCAAAGCAGAGAAAAAGGAAACGGTGGCCTCTCTTTGCATCAGTAGCCCTGACAAGCTGTTGTTTCTCAGGCATCCAGAATGCTTTCTGTCTGGCAGAGCTGTGCATTCCATGCCTGGGTGACCTGGTTAAATGGAGGAAACCAAATGCTATCCGCTGAATACTCTCCAAAACAAGCATTCCACCCTGAGCGTCTCAAGCACAGGCTTCACTGCTCCTGAGGACTGTGAATGGAACAGCAGCAGCACTCTGCATTAGCTGCATGCATATTCAGCTTCTGTCCAGGGTCTTTTAAAGGAAAGAATATCATTATCAATGGCCTTGATTAGTACGCACTTCAACAGTGTCATTGTGCTGCCTTTGGGGTCAGTGCTACCAAATCCTTTTTGGAAAACCAGTGCCATGTTAAAAATTGGAATCACAATCACAAGTTCAAAACTGCTGAACTGCCACCCACTTTCTTGTATCTCACTTTTGTTTATCCCATTCCCCAATTTTAGATTCCTGAATTCTAGAAAGCCCGTTGTATATGCTGATATATAAATTTTACACTATGCCTTACATGGGTATGCTTTGCAAATATCTTAAAAGGAACTGCAACTGCAATGTATAGATCACAGCTCTGAATTTTTCTTAATAAACAGTGAAACCTTGTGCTTTTCAGAGAAGAGCTTTTTCGTTGTCTCTAGGAATACGTCAAGATATTCCTATGGCAAACATCAATCTTGTAAGGCCAAAAGCTCACTAATAATGTGCTGATCACTTACAGTAATGCCTCAGAATTTACTGACTTAAGACTAAACTTTTCTGAAAGCATGCCTTCCTCGGTTTCTTTCTGGCACCAGAGATAACTTTTTTATTAGCTTCTTGGAGGCAGACATTATAGTCACTAGAAAAAGCAAGTGAACTTGCTTAGTTCCCTACAACAACTACACTTAGTATTCCAGTATTGTCTTAGTTTTAAATCAGTATGTATTTGAGGTTTTATGGTACAAATCCCATTAAATCTTTCTCAAAATAGCTCTTTAATCTCTGAACCTCTGATGGAAGCATATTTGCAGGAACCCAAACCATTTGATATGTACACATTTTATGTCAGAGAGGATCTTGATTCAGTGGGGTAGTTTAAAAGTAGAATGGATTTCTTCTTCATTCCTGACTCTGTATCTTCTAGAAAAAAATAAGAGATCTTCAGATGACTGGGTAGATTGATTGATTGGAGTAATCATGCAGTTAAGATTTATACTCAGTTTACTAGACTGCAGTCTAATTTTCCTTGTCAGTCAGACTCGCCCAGGGTCTGACTTAATGCCATACAGATGCCATGGCCTTGCCACCATAGATACAATGGAGGGAATGGGGTACGGAGCTGACGAGCTTGGCTTCCTGGGTTTACCCTTTGGACTAGGTTAACCTGACAGTCTTGAAATGAGAGGGAAACTAAGATATCCTTTTCCATTTGTGGACTGGACAACTAGTCCTTTTTTTTTTTTTAAACTACTATTAATATTTGTGTATCAGTTAATCTTTTTCTTCTTTTTCCATTACTACCATTTCGGGAGGTCCTTGTTATCTAACGATAACAGGTACCAGAAAACTACTACTATAAGAGAATTGACTTTACAACTGAACCAAACATTTAAAACAAACAATAACATTTTATTGAGACTAAATCTTGAATGATAAAAAGAAAAAGTTGAAGCTTAGTTTGTTTTATGTTATGTAACACAAATTTAGGATGTGGTGGAACAGCATGTTATTTCATAGGACAAAGGTTGAACATTGACTTCTGAGGCAGAATCATAAAGAGGGTGATTTTTGTATGAGCATTTGAATTTTTTGGAGGGCCTCTCAATTATTTGGTATACATTCTCTTAGAGAGTCTACCTCTCCCATGTTATCCCCTCTGTTAACTTTCTCTTCCTCAACTGTGAACACTTTAGTTTCTGTTTATTAACTGTTAATTCATTATAAAAAGCCAGAAACTGAAGAACTTGAATTTTATCCTTGAGAAGACTCTGAATGTTTTTGAGCAGTGTTAGTAACATGAGGAAACTGAATTTCAGAAGATGATGGCTTGTGACCGTGAACATCAGGGATTAGCTAATATAGTTTGATAACCATTTTCCTCATGCTATGCAAGTGAGAACACTGAGGCCCAAGAAAATTACAAAACTTTGTCGGTATCACGTAGTTTGTTTCTTGTGGAGTCCCACCTAGAACCCAATCTTCCTAATGCCTTCTGTGTTCTTTCACTGTCCAATTGCTCATCGGCAAGGGAACCAATTGAAGAGCTCATCATACTGGCTTAGGAACAGAGTGGTAAAGGTCCAGCAGTGGGAATAGGAGAGAAGCGACAAGGGCGGCAGACTTTGGAAGCAAATGCTGCCCAGACTTGCTCACAGATCTGCCAGCCCCTCCCCCACTCTCAGTGAAAAATGAGTCCAAAGGCCAAACTTTCAAACCCCCTGGGTAAGATGGAAATACAGTGAATTAATGTCCTGAGTTTCAAGGGCCTGCCTTATCCAGGTAGAAACGTTTTAAAGGTGTAGGATTAAAGGTAGAAGAAACGAGGGCTGAAGAAGTAAATTTTGACATTATGCCCCAGGAGAGCTGAAACATTTACTGTATACGGAAGGTACAAAAAATGTGTACACATTTTAAGAAAGGAAAAAACTGTATTAAAATTGCAATACTTA
>NW_003852444.1:12951310-12974136 GCF_000181295.1 Otolemur garnettii
AAGTCAAACGTGACTTGAGTATTACAATTTTAATACAGTTTTTTCCTTTCTTATAATGTGTGTACATTTTGTGGCCTCCTGTTTGTAAGTACAAGTGTTGCTGCACATGTGTGTTAACTGGTCTTGGTGGTATATTCCCAAATCAGGCCCCAGCCACTCCACGTTGTAACTTACAGCCCAGTTATAATCACACACTGTTACACCTTCCTCCGTAGGAGCTATTTCCCTGGATTCTTGTGTGTTTGTGTATTTGTTTTGTTGGATAGTTCCTGCTGTGGCACTGAGAGACAGACTTTGCCAGGCCCTGTTTTGTAAATAAATCTGTTCACCCACACTCTCTTCTATCATCGGATGTGTACACTGGCTCTGGTTTTCCCACTCGAAACACAGAAGCCTAGGAATTTGGAAGCATTTTTTTTTTTTTTTAGAAGTAAGCAGGCACCAAGAAAAATGTACATGTGTCTTTAAAATGTGTGCATCTACACTGTTTAAGTCTTTGGATCTTCACAACTTTAATTCTGGGCCATGAACTCTGCAAGTATATTGCACCCCAATACATACAGCAGCCCTGGGAGGCATTGTGAGGAAGATAAACCCCTTCATAACACTCAGAGTTTGTTTTGGGGGGCCATAAGTGGGATTAGTCACCAAGATGGTAAAACATAAAACTGATTTTTCTAACGAGAAGTAATTCATCCCTTTCTTAAAGTGGAAAATGAGCTTAACACTTGTGGTCTCGTCCAACCTGTAGTTTTTGCATGTATAATATTCCAGCCGAGTCTCAGTTTTTATGACAGGAAGTATGTGAATGGTTATGACAGGAGTAAATAACATTTGATTTTATGATTACAGTCCAGGAAGTAACTTTTCACACTAAGTCTTTGGAAAAAATGTACCAGCCTGTAAATTTAAGGTACAAAAATATTCCAGAACTATGCATACTGTCATTCTGCTCTCTTACATTGAACTAAACCAGGAATAGTCGTCTTTCTTTTCTTAACTTTTTTTGTCAACAAATAGGTGACTTTGTTTTAAGGAGAAGCATTTTCAAGTATTTTAGTGTGACCTTATATGATATAGAACCATTTAAAAATTTCTAAGCAAAAATAATGAAGCAGGACAGTTGCAGTGGCTCACGCTGGGAGGCCAAGGCAGGAGGTTCACTTAAGGTCAGTAGTGCAAGACAAGCCCATCTCTATTAAAAATAGAAAAATTAGCCCATGTTCTGGTGGGTGCCTATAGTCCCGGCTACTTGGGAGACTGAGGCAGGAGGATCACTTGAGCCCTGGAGTTTAAGGTTGCTGTGAGCTAGGCTGATACCACAGCCCTTTAGCCTGGACAACAGAGTGAGAGTCTGTTTCAAAAATATTAGTAATTGCCAGGCATAATCACACTTGTAATCCTAGCACTCTGGGAGGCTAAGGTGGGTAGATAGCTTGAGCTTAGGAGTTCGAGACCAGCCTGAGCAAGAGCAAGATTCCCATATCTAAAAACTAGCCAGGCATTGTGACGGGTAGTCCCCGCTACTCAAGAGGATGAGGCAAGAGGATCACTTGAGCCCAGGATTTTAAGGTTGCCTTGAGCTATGATGCCACAGCAGTCTACTGAGGGCAACAGAGTAAGGGTCTGTCTCAAAAAAAAAAAAAAAGCTAAAACTATATACATAAATTTGTTTATTTACTTATTTAAATAAAGCCATACTTTAGTGAAAATAGAATGAAAGGCTTGAAGACTCTACTTAAGAAATTACTTTCTCCTTGAAGGGTAAATAGCCAAATAACTCTTTACCATTGCAGCTCAGAAAGCCCCCAAACTGCCCCCCTCCAGTTGCTCATATGGCCATGTGCTACAGACACTTGGGGAAGAGGCCACTAAATTTCAGAGAGATTGCAAATGAGCAAATGTAAAGAGCAAGGAAAGAATTGGGTAGAACTTCAGTTATATTCATCATAGGCAGACCTTTAATAGAGGCTTATTTTTTTTCCTTGAATAAAACAATTAACAGAGGAAGAAAATATTTTTTTACCCTCATTCTTTTCATCTTAAAGCCTGAAGAACTTGCAGTGCTGGAAAAAATGTATAACTGACACTCATTTCTGAGGTTTAGCATTACACACACATGCATCACAGGAACAAATGGGTGCCTGGCAGATTAAAGTATCCGAAAAGTGTCTCACAGCTGCAGATGCATTCATAGCCACCACATGGCAGTGACACAGTGGCATGTCACTGGTCTGGGGGTTAAAGGAAGAAGGTGCAAACTTCATCTCTGCGTCTCTGAGCCTCACTTAACCCCCCTGACTGAAAAGAGAATCTCTGAATTCCTTCTGCTTCTAAAGCTCTATATCACAGATTTTGCAAATAAGTAGTTTATAAATTATACAAAGCCATTTTTGGAGGACAGACTAATGTGTTAGTTTTAGAGTTGCCGTACTTAGTTATCATGAATTTTCCTTACAATTTTCAGAGAATATATTTGCATATGACACAATTACATATCTGCCTCACGTTTGTATGGTCCTTGTAGCTTGTAAGTAAGTTTTACTTACTGTGTACTCCAGTCTCAGTGTGACTGGCAGGTGTGCTGGTGGCAGGTTCTGCAACACAGTGGTCAAGATCACTGTTTTTGAATCCTGGCTGCACCGCCTACTGATTGTGTAATCCTGAGCAAGTCCTTAAGCTCGCTGGGCCTCAGTTTCCTTATCTATGGTTTGGGAATAGCAATAGAACTTAGGGCTTGGGTTGCTGTGAAGATGACATGAGTAAAGCGTGTGTGCGGCTCTTAGTGCCTACACTGGCCCTGCACAGCACTTTGCCATTATCGCTGGTGATTAAAGTGGCTGAAAGGGGGCGGGTAATCTGCACAGGAACAAAGCAACAAAAGGAAGAGCTGGAACTCAAGCACAGGCCTTCAAACTTTACCATGTAGCGGCTTTCGAGTGTGTGGCCACTCTCTCTCTCTCCTGTCTATAAATGTGGCATGAAAGTATATGCTGTTTCATTGTTGAAAAGAAAACTTGGAGTAAATGTTAAATGTGAAGGACATTTGTCACAGGAATTTATTTACTTCAGGGACTTTAAGTAACTTGAATGGTGTCCACAGCACAGCAGAAACCTGAATAGTCTTTATAGTTTAATCACATTCTAAATATCCAGCTTTAAAAATAACCCCCATAAGATACCTAAATTGGCAGGAATTTCTAAAACCCAGCAGCCTTTTTTGCAGCAGCTGCCTCTATTAGGTTCCGGTTCTCTGTACTTTGCCCCTAAACTTCTGTTTCATGAGCTTTTTGCTGTTTTACTCTACTTTTCCGTTCTCTTTTTTAAACCTCTGCATTGGCCACTCAGGACTTGAGAGCAGTATTTCTTGGTGAAGGCTCTGAAATGGGAACAGACCACACGGGAGTGTTGAGAGCCATGAGCACGCATGTGTACCTGGCACAGGGAGAGGGGGAAAGTTCTTTTTAATAAGAGAATAAAGTAGATATTCTCATGTTTGACTAGTTTTCAGGCTTCTCATCATTACTTTTTCCTTTCATCAAGCTCCAGTTATCAATGGAATTTTTAAAAATAGTAGAGTAGATATTTAAAATAACTCTCCATGTAAAGGGTGCCTGTTCTTTTGACCCTGTGTCAAAACAGGGAGAGGAAGGGGGGAGGATGGGTGGAGGGAAGGAGGGTAATTGGTGGGCCCACACCTATGGTGCATCTTACAAGGGTACATGTGAAATTTACTAAGTGCAGAATATAAATGTCTTAACACAGTAACTAAGAAAATGCCGTGAAGGCTCTGTTAACCAGTTTGATGAAAATATTTCAAATTGTATATCAAACCAGCATAATGTACTCCATGATTGCATTAATGTACATGGCTATGATTAATAAAATAAAAATATTTCTTTCCATTGAAGAGATTGATAAAGTCTTGAGGTTAAAGGTAGAGGAAATGACTATTTACCTAGTATAGTTGGTTTAAATTAGATTTTTACCCCCAGTTATAGATGCTGTTTTTCACTCATCCCTGATTTGGAGATTGTATTTATATCATGCAAATGGTTTCCATACTCTTTAACATGTCAGTTTTGAAAAGATTGCAAAACATATCACATTCGTGAAAATTTCCTTCTGGAGTGTAAAACAGATTACATTTAGATGTATCTATCTATATATTTTCTTACTTATCTTTAGCATCCAAAAATGAGAAATAAAGGGTTTGGGGCCGGGTGTGGTGGTTCACACCTGTAATCCTAGCAGTCTGGGAGGCCAAGGTGGGTGGATCACTTGAGCTCAGGGGTTCAAGACCAACAGGAGCAAGAGCAAAACCCTGTGTCTACTAAAAATAAAAAAATTAACCTGGCGTCGTGGCAGGTGCATTTAGTCCCAGCTGCTTGGGAGGCTGAGGCAAGAGGATTTCTCAAGCCCAAGAGTTTGAGGTGGCTGTGGGCTATGATGCTACAGCACTCTGTCTCAAAAAAAGAAAGAAAGGAAGGGATTGAGGTCCAAGTAGTAAAGTGTTACCATGTAAAGTGTACTGAATTCACAGTTCAGTTGTTTTGTTTTATTCTTTAGTTCCCATTAAGTTAAAAGCTTATGTTTCCTTCCTCCCACCTTAGAGAGGTTCCCCTCCTGCCCTTCCCACCTCAGATGGATGTGCACTAGCAGCCTGAGACTAACAGAAGGCTTGTTAAAATCTGTAGTAAAATGTCTACTGCTCTCTTCTGAAAATGAGCTTTGTTACCACTGATAAACTCTTTCAAGGCATGATAAAAGGAATTTTACTTTTTCTTTTTGCCCAGTTGTCAAGAAATTCTACTCTTTTCTATGACAGAAATTAATAAATTTGGCTAAAGCCAAGAGAAATACAAAATGTCACATTTTAGCTCTAGTGGCCGATTTTCAAAGGTTGTGTTGGTGTGAACACCATGTCGGCTGCTCTGCTACTGTGGCTGGGTCTTCTAAATAGGTACTTTTCTCCCCCGTCACAGATAAATCCAGAGAAGTTTATTCTCACAAACCCAAGGGTTGGTACTTAGAGCCTGTTTTTTGTTTGGTGTTTTTGTTTTTGAGTTTTTTTGTTTTGGCATCTCAGTGCCTGGGAGGGAAGGTGATTTTTGTATATGAAATTAAGAACAAACAAAAATAACTCTTTTTCTTTCCTTGAAGGGTTAATGCTCTAACCAGCTTCAGATTGGTTTGCTTGAATCTTAAAATTACTTTTCTGGTCACGCACACTGAAGGTCTAAGCATTTGTGAAATGTCTTTTTTCCCCCCTCTTGATCCTGTTCTCTTTCGGCTGTCTTAATTACACAGGGGTTGAGAAACCAAATTAAAATTAGGCGTGTCTGGTAAATAGTGATCACGTTGCATGCTTTTAGCTTTGCCTGTTGGAGTTACTTCTCCTGCCTCACTAGCTTTCCTCCTCACTTTTTTTTTTTTAAAGGAAATATCATAAGATGTTTTAGAAATACTCACAGGAAGTGAGTATCCATATGCTGGTTACTCACCAGTAACCGAGTGTTAGCAGGTGGAGAACGCTACTCCAGCCCTCCCAGATCGGTTTGAAAACTGCCCTCGGAGCAGAGGATCAAATGCAGGGTGCGTAGACCAAAGGGATTTTGTATACGGAGGGAGTTCTGAAAGGAAGTTGGTCATTGCCTGTCATCTCAAGGGCTGGTGATTCAGGGAGCTGTGGTGGAGTCAGGAGGCACGTGGCTGCCATCACTGAGGTTTCTGCCTGTCTTCTAAAAATTAACGCTCCCTCCACCCCCAACAACGATTCTTTTGCAGTGAATCACTTCCAGAAATGAATAGCCACGGTTTTTTGGAATGAACGTTGTGAAATCCCTCGTTTATAATGGCAGGTTTTCAGTTGGTGGTTTTATCAGACAGAATTTCTCAAGATCAAAACGAAACCTTCTCTCTTGAAAGAAAGAAAGTATTATTGATACAGAAAGCAAAAGTATTTCTAGTCTCCTCCCGGAGAACTGTCACAGCAGAGCTCTGTACCTATACTTAGAGATGTCTGTCCATACATTTGCCAGGATATGTGAGTTCTTGGAAGTGTGGATTCAAGGCCAGGAGCTGGTGACTTCTATGCAGAAAGTTGCTAACTTCAAGAAATGTTTTGCTCGGTGAGTAGGTGGTAGTTTCTGAAGATTATTGCTAAACCGGTGTGCATCGTCTTGAGTCATGGATTTTAAGGGTGGCTAGCAAACTCCTGTAACATTTCTGCTTTATAGGAGAGAGGGTATGGATGCAGAGGGCTCACAGCATACTGTGCAAGGTTTTTAAGAATATGGATTAATTGAATAATCAGTAAATCTTTTGAATTATCTAGACCTTTTGAGGAGGAAAAGGTATTTTACAGAAGGAAGTGGTTTGTGGGGGGCTTTTAGAGATACAGTTATTGTTTTTCTATATTTATTTTAAGCATCACTCCAGCCTCTTATATGAAAGGAATAAATTCCTTCATGGTCTCAACAGAGAAAAAGTTATGCCAACTCTTTTTAAATGAAGAAACATTATCCACATGTTACTCCTAACTGGATTTTTTTCTTCCTAAAAATTCATAAAAGGAAACTGTCCCATGAAGACTAACTTTCTGGCGCTATGATGTTTCTCATTCAGAACCCAGTCTGCTCTCCATGGATTATTGGCAGTACTTTTATCTAAGGGTAAAAGAGGGAATAGGGTTACTGGAAATAGGGAGTGGAGTTTAAGTAATTGTTCTCTCTCCAGAGTGGATAGATTGTTTGATCTACTGACTCATTTCTTAGGAATTAGGAAAACAACCTAGTGTGGTTTTTATTGTTAGTCCTGGAGGATTCCAATATCTGTGTGCCTGCAGATGAACCGAAGCTGGAGGAAGGAAGCCTCGGTGCTCAGCGTTTCTACTTGCCCATTCCCATGATGGAATTCAGTCCTTCTCCAGGACACGTCCAGTGTGCCCTTCAGATTCGTGGTGTGACCATTCAGCGGTGAGTACGTGGGACAGCAGTTTCTGATTTTCACTGCTTCTTGCTTCTCAGTTTCTAAATGGCATTCTGTCCAAGGAAAAGATTTAAAGGGCTTTATTTTCCTTGGTACTTTTATAGTACATTTCATATTTACCTGTTCAAAATGCTCTGGGTGTGATAATAATTATAAAAGGTAACATAGTCCATAGAAAACAATGAAAGTTAAGAATTAAGATTTGTTCTGATAGATATTGACATGAAGGCAATTTTGGATTAATATAATTTGTATTAAATTTTTTATGATGTTATTTAAGCCACAAGTATGGAAGATATCAATATGTTCTAGCAGAAATAATATAATTATTAACAGTTAATGAAAGGCATATGTTTGGGGCTAATAACCTAACCTAATATTTATGTGCAGAGAGACTGTGATGCATGGTGTTTTGATTCTCAACCAATGTCATTAAATGAGCTAAAATTATCAGAAAAGGACAAAAAAAGGTATATTAAAGTTGGATAAAAGCTGAAATGGAGAAAAGATCGCCTTGATAAAGTGTTAGATTATCTTATCACCTCTTTATAATGTCAAATATGCTGAAACACCCCCACCATCACACCCTCAAAGACTGTGAAGAGTTTTTAAGAATATGGATTTTTGTTGTTCTTAATGCAAAAGATATCTGGTTGATAATTACTACAGAATTTCTCATCCTCATGGGAGGTGGCTGAGTAGAAGGCTGAGTTAGTCATGCCAGTGCTGTTTATTCATTTTACTGCTGTGCTGTGTTGGAATGCCTTGGAGTTGGAAATCTTAATCTTTCCCTTTGAGATTATGATGGGAGCCCTAAGTCCTTTCACTGCACCTGTATGCAGATATTTCCTGCATGTTGGAGGTGTTCACAGACCCAGTGAAGTGCATCTATATATACCAAGTTAAGGATGCTGCCCTAGACTGAGACCTGACCAGGGCTCACCACCTATTTTTAAACTTCCTAGGAAATGCTGTTATTAAGAAGAGAAGGCATTCAGGTCAAAAAGAAGTCATTGTGGTTGCTAGGTGGGGATGCAACGATAGAGAAAGGACAAAGGGTAGAGGAGTGAGTAATACTAAAGAAAGAAGAATGGTTAATATTTTCAGAACCTCCAAACCAATAGCCCAGAATCCCTGAACATTTAACTGTGTATGTTTGTAATACACTTTGTGAAGTCAGGTGGGGACCTAAAGACTCCACATGAAGCAGTTGAGTAGAGTTTTTCTCATCCATGTTTCTGTCTATGCCTTTTGCACAATGTAAAGCAGTAACTTACTTTCTATTTTTCTATTGTGCATGTTACCAAATTAAGTAGGACTAAAAATCTCCTGAACTCTCCAAATGTAATTACCAACAATGGTAACAAACCGGAAAAATGATTCCATATTGGTATAAGAAATTTGGTAGAGATAGATAGAATACTGTAGTTGAGAACAAAAGAAATGCCATTTATTTTTTTTAAAAATGTATTCTTTATTGCTCATCATGTAAACTTAAGTCAGTACTGTGAGGCTATCATGGGAAAAAATAGACATGCTTTCTTGGGAAAAAATACATTATTTGTATATTAAAAGGAGAATGACATAAAAGGGTAAGAAAAAAAGGCTTTAAATTCTCATCAGACTCATCATTGTGTCCAATTTGAGTAACACTTTTAAAAATTTGGGCAGTTGCGAGAAGCTTATACACAAGCAACAGAAGTTACATACCCTTACTGGAAAAGATAAAGTAACTGAGGGTTTTAGTCTACACAATGCTGAGCATTTCTTGCTGGTGGTCTTTAACAAAGGTCTGATTTATCCCTATATTTCTGAGCCCTACCACACTGCCTGTGTTCAGTAGATCGCAGTCCTTGAAATGACTGCTGTGTTTAAGAATATTAGCACCTCTTCCAGGATAGACTGAGCAGGAATGAAGAATAAAAGTGAAGAGATATTGTCATGACAGAAGGTATATAATACCTAAATTTGCTGGCTAATTAACAGATAAGGAAGATTCTCTCTTAACAGGATGATAAAATAGTTGAGCAGCTAACTGAGGGAAGTGGTGAAATCTTGGGTTGATAATCTCTTCTGAGCTGAGAGTAGGTAGATCTGTTTGGGTGGTGGAAACATTCATTCAGCAAACCCTGAGAGCCTGTTTTGCTAGGTGCTTACAGTCGGATGGAAGAGACAAAGGTACAACAGCTATTCACAGATATGACTAGTGCTATGGAAGCATGAAAACAGCATGCTTGGGGCTTGTGACATTCGACCATTCCCCAGTGTGGCTTCCTGGTGGAGGCGAATTGACCCCTCCTGAGGACAGCCTTCAAGGAGTCAGTGAAAGAGGAGGCAGGCAATGGGAGAGTTCCAGGCATAGGGCAGCAAGTGCAGAGGCACAGACTTGTGAGTGTGGGAGAGCTTTGTTAGTAGGGATCACATGTGTGCCACACCATGCTTCACTGAAGGCTTCTGCCCAGAAGGGTGGTGTGGGTGATATAGACCTTTGAAAGACCACAGGTGCTACAGTGAAGGAAATGACTTGCAGAGGAGGGCAGGCCAGACAAGGCAAGGAGACCACATGGAAAGCTTTGGTCATAATTCAGCAGAGAAACGCTGAGGTCACCAGTGGTGATGGATTCAGAAGAGGTTAGCAAGGTGAGAAAGGGGAAGGGTGGAGCAAAGAGACTGATGTGGGTTATCCAGTGTCATCACTCACCACAAAATGAAGTAGGAGAGGAAGTCCATGGCACTTGGTCAGACGTTCAGGCGGGTCAGAGAACACGTGGAGAGAGGAAGTGGAGCTGTAAGAGACAGAGCAGGTGGAGAGTCAGTCTGTATGGATGTGGACTTCAAAGTTGCAGTGAGCAAAAACAATGCCACTGGTGGTCTTGACTTGGGTGAAGACCTGTCAAGGCCCTTCAAAGCAGTAGGTCACTCTTTCAATTTGTAATACTGCATTTTATATTTTATTCTAATTTGTAACAATACCTTATCTTTCTTCATTATATATATTTAAGGTGTACACCATTATAATTTCATATCCTTATACATAGTAAAATAATTACTACAGTCAAGCCAGTTAGTACTACCGTCTCACATACTTGTATGTGCGTGTGTGGGTGTGCACACGTGCATGTGTGGTAAGAGAACCTAAAGCTGTACTCTTAGAACATTTTCAGGCTTATGCCTGTAATCCTAACACTCTGAGCGGTCAAAGTGGATGGGTTGTTTGAGCTCAGGAGTTTGAGACCAGCCTGAGAAAGACTGAGACTTCATCTCTACTAAAAATAGAAAAATTAGCTGGGCCTTGTGGCAGGTGCTTGTAGTTCCAGCTACTCGGGAGACTGAGACAAGAGGAACACTTGAGCCCAGGAGTTGGAGGATGTTGTGAGCTATGATGACAGGGTGATAGATTGAGACTGTCTCAAAAAAGAAGAAGAAGAAAGAAAAGAAAATTTTCAGTATACAATACAGTATTACTAACTATATTCTTCATGCTGTATTATAGATTTCTAGATTTATTCTTCCAATGTAACCAAGGCTTTGTAACATTTGACCTACATCTCCCCATCCCTCCCAACTCTCTGTTTTATAGGCACTAGTATTTAACTTTTCCCCCCAAAGATTCCATCTATAAAGAGAAATACAGTTACCTCTGATCCCCAAAGTGCTGTTAAGGTATTTTATGTTTCCTTCCAGCATTTTCCTGTACACACAATTTATATGATCAGCATCATTTTGTATAGGCACTTTTATGTTACACTTTTTTTTAATATTATACTTTTTAAATGAGAATTTTCTCCATATGCTTAAAAATGTCTAAAAATATCTTTAATGCTGCATTGTATTCTCCAATCCAGGAGTATTTGCTTCTGTTCAAAAAAATCGTATTATAGTAATTATCCTTTTAAAAACATGAATCTTGGGCATATTTTTATGATTTCCTTTGAATAGATTGCTTACAGTCAGTTTCTTAAATAAAAGGAGTGGAACTTGCCAGGGGTGGTGGCTCAGGCCTGAAATCCTAACACTCTGGGAGGTTGAGGTGGGAAGATTGCTTGAGGTCAGTAGTTCAAGACCAGTCTGAGCTAGGAGACCCCATCTCTACCAGAAATGAAAGAGTTAGCCTGGTGTGGTGGTGCCTGTAGTTCCTGCTACTTGGAAGTCTGAAGCAGAAGGATCACTTGAGCCCAGGAGGGCTCAAAGCTGCAGTGAGCTGTGATGACACACTGCACTCTACCCAGCACAACAGAGGGAGTCTCTGTCTAAAACAAAAGGAGGGGGTGGAACTTTAAAATTCTTCATACACTTAGCTAAATTGTTTTCTAGAAAGTGGGTACCAAGTTCTATACATACACAATAACAACGCATGAAATGTCCTTCTCAACATTTCTTCATCAGCAATGAGTATTATCTTTTATCTTTAGACAAAAATGTTACATTCTTTTTGGTTTCTTTATTCAATAGCTATTTAATGAATGCCCACTTCATGTCAGACATGTAACATTTTTTAATCTCTATTAGTAAAGTTGAACTTTTTCATGTATTAGTCCATTGTTTCATTTTGTAAATGTTCTGCTAATGTCCGTTATCAACTTTTCCTACTGGGGTGTGATTATTTCTATAGCATATTTATAAGTTTGTATGTGCATATGTATGTAAGATATTTGGGGCAAATATTTTTCCCAGACCCTTGATTTTGCTTACGATCCTTACCTATATATAACCTTTAGGTTTTATTTAATTGAATAAGTGAGTTTTTATCTATTTTTTTTCTTTCCTGTGTGACTTTATTACCTGGGCTTAGGAATTTCTTCCAACCCAGAAGTTAGAAAATATTCATCTAATCCTATAAAAAGATTATTTTAACTTTATTCATTAAATCCACCAAATTAAAAGATCTGAAACAAAGAGCCAAATGGATTTTAAATCCCCAGCAGTGGGCAGCGCCTGTGGCTCAAAGGAGTAGGGTGCTGGCCACATATGCTGGAGGTGGCGGGTTCAAACCCAGCCCCAGCCAAAAATTGCAAAAATAAAAAATAAAATAAATCCCCAGCAGTGTGTATTGAGTCATCTGTCTTTCCCTAGTTAATTTGTGGCACTTCCTTAGTTTTCTATTTCAAGACCTTTTACTGTTATATCCAGCTGTAAGAGTTCATGAATTTTTTGGATAATGGTATGAGTGGAGAATGTGACAATAACTTTTTCTGACATTTTATTTTGAAAAATTTTAAGCATACAACAAAGTTGAGTTTGACAGTGAGCCTCTGTATATTCACCAGCTCAAGTCTACAGTTACTATTCTGCCGCTTATTCTTTACCATCTGTCTGTTCATGTAATAATTTTTAAACCTCCCAAATCATTATTTGAATTCCAAAGTGAAATATCAAAGACATTTTCCATAAACCTATTTTTTTCTCTAATTTTTATAGATTTGATTCCCAAGAAACCTATAGCAATTTTTATTATTAGACCTATAAGATAATGAACAGCACTTTAAATAACAGGAAAACAGCTTTCCAAAGCTTGTGTTAGTCATTTCACTTTATGATTGTGGCCAGTGAGGGGGCTACTTGAGCCACAGGAGTGGGCTTTGAAAGACTTTTGCCACAGACAGACTCTGTCAGGAAACCCTTAGCAAAAAGGCTGCTTTGCCCAGAATAGCTTGTCACCTCCAACCAGCCCTCTGCTGTTTGGTACTGAGTGTCCCTCAGTACCCTACAGCAAGCAGTAGGTGGAACAGACCTTGGAGCAAGGAGCTTAACCTCCTCTTTCCATCCTTAGTGATGAGCGTCACAAATTCCCTTGTGCTTTTGATCCTGAAGCATCCCTGCTTAGAGATGGACTCACAGCTGCGTCTTTAACAGTAAACTGACCTGCTGCATCAGCCTCTCAGCAGAACATAATAATTAGCCAAATGGAAAAATTCACAACTGCATTAAAAGATTTGCCTTCAGTCACTACTAGAAATTACCTGTAGTTTAATTTTTATTCTTCCTAGTTTTTTCCCATCCAAGCCTCAATTTTCCTATCTGTTAAATACGTTAGTTTTACTAGATTACAGAGATTTTTTTTCTTTATCCAAAATCTGTGATTTTAATCTAGAACATTGAATATAGGTCAGCAACCACCCCTTTCTCAGAAATACGGGAAAACAATTTTTTTTGTGGCTTCCTTGAATACTTTCCAGCGTGTTAGAAATGCTGGTGAAGTTTCCCAGACCCCAGATTAGAATTGCGTAGCCATTAGCTGTGGCTCCAGTGGAAGGCAAGAGAAAACATGCACAGGAGCTTTCAGAGGGAAAGCTGTGCATGCAGGAAGCTTCATGGCCGCCTGGCCGCTCACCGACCCACACAGACCTCATATCGACCTCGACCTTCACAGAGCCACTGTGTGGTCCTGTGTCCACTCAGTTTCAGATTCTCCACTTCCGTGAATGATGCTATGATATTTTAGAAATCTAGCCAACAAATGTTTTAAAATTCAAGGATGGCAATACTGAAAAAACTTAATATAACCTAAACTGATATTCTAATGAGATCACTATTCTGAGAAGGTTTTCTGTGGGAGAGAATGGTTTTCTGCAAAAAATAAAATAACCTGAGTTTTTCTCCTGCCATGGTCCCCTCTTCCCTTTACACTGCTAATGTGTTTTTTCCTGCCTTTGAGAATGCAGCTCCCCCATCCTCACTGACACCACTGCCCCACTGGGAAGCTGGGCCAGCGGTGCCCCACCATGTTCTTCTCTCCTCACCCAGGGCTGCCTTTAATGTTTGTTACAGGTTCACAGATACCAAAGTATTATGTTTATTTGGCTTTTATTAGTTTGCCAGGAGCAAGGGAGGGTAGATACAAAGCACCACTCTAACCTGTTATTTTCCTTACTGTTAAAATGTAAAGAAGACTGATGTAAGAATCTCCTCCTACTGCCAGTCATAACCATGGCATGCACAGTGTTCATGAATCATCTTCCAAAACCACAGCTAATTTTAAATTTTAGCTTCCAGAGTAGATCTGCAGGAAATAAAATCATGAGATCATAAATGCTACAGAGAGAATATGAAGTTACATACTAGGTCCCATAATGTCAGCAACAGGGAACCCAGGCAGATGTCACCAAGAAAGCAGCTTTTATTTTATTTCTTTTCTTATTTTTTTGAAATAGTCTCCCTCTGTTGCCTAGGCTAAAGTTCCATGTAGTCATCATAGCTCATAGCAACTTCAAATTCTTGGGCTTGAGTAATCCTCTTGCCTCAGCCTCCAAGTACCTGGAACTATAGGTAAGTGTCACCACATTTGGCTAATTTTTTTACTCCCAATCTGCCTGTGTCAGCCTCCCAGGATGCTAGGATTACAGGCATGAGCTACCAAGAACCAAGAAAGTTGCTTTTCTATATAAGCTCCGTCACACCATTATGGAACTTAGAATCTCCAAAGTGTTACCATGCAAAAAATATAAATAGCTTCAAAATGAGTTTTGATTGAAACACAAATAATGTTTTGATATATTCATAGTCAGTGGGATCATAAAACATAAGAAGTTAGTAAGGTAAATAAAAGCTGTTTGAGATACAGCCTTAACTTTTAAGATGGATCTTGAAGAGAAAACTCTAATGAAATACTTTATGGTGTTACTTTCTGGGACTTAAAAAAGAAAACAGAGGGCACTGAAATGGTGCTTTAGGTAGATCGTGGGTATTTTCCAGTGTGGCATTTTGGGGTGTACTTACTTAACTGAGAGCTCTATCACGTGAAACTGAAATACCACCACCACGTGATAAAGTGTTGCTTAGCCGTGACCTAATATGAACTATTCATGACTAACTCAGAACTCCGGGTCACTGGGGTTGCATTTCCTGTGGCTTCAGTGTTCTGGGGCAAGGGTTAACAGAGATCATTCGTTTCTGTGTTCAGGTCTCGAATTCTTCAGTCACATAAGCGATAGTTGAAATGGACAGGTGCAAGAGAATAACAGTAAATAATACCACCACCATGTGCGGAGCACCACATGCCAGCTACTTTATGTTGTTACCTCCTACTACACAAGCCTGTGTGGCAGGTGTTGTCATGAAACCCACTTTACAGATAGACAACTAAGGCTTGAAGAAGTTAAGTCGTTTCTCTGACGATAACACGGCTAGTAAGTGGAGGAGCCAGGATTCAAGTCATGGCAGCCTGGCTCCTACACCCAACCTCTTTATCTGTATTCCATTCAGTTTACATAAGTGACTCATGTCTTGGAGCTGTTTTATTTAGTCATTTATCTTTTGTGGTGGTTTTAATGTATTCGGGAAGAATGAAAGCATCCCCCACAGTGCAGTACTTTTGTGCCATATGTTGTTGTCGATTACCTGGTTGTAGTTTATTAATAGTGCATACTACCCCAGCCTACCCAGCCTCACTCCAGTTCATGTGCTGTGGTTATAAGAGAGTATGTTCAAGAAGGGCAGTTAACAAAGCACCTGTCCCAGCTAAGCACCTGTGGCTCAAGTGGCTAAGGTGCTAGTCACATACACCTGAGCTGGCGGGTTCGAATCCAGCCCAGGCCTGCCAAACAACAATGATGGCTGCAACCAAAAAATAGCTGAGCACTGTGGTGGGCGCCTGTAGTCCCAGCTACTTGGGAGGCTGAGGCAGGAGACTCGCTTGAGCCCAGGAGTTGGAGGTTGCTGTGAGCTGTGATGCCATGGCATTCTACCTAGGGCAACAGCTTGAGGCTCTGTCTCAAAAAAAAAAAAGCACCTGTCCCAACTACTAAGAAAAAAGAACTTGGCACAGCCCATGACGGAATCCCCTTTTTTTGTTAAATATGAATGGAAGCTCATTAATGTCATGCCATCCCATGAGTTCAGGCCCCATCTATTAAGAGCACTGTCTGGCCCCGGAAATCTGTTGTCTTGCTGTGTTCTTGTTGCTTAGTTGACTACCTAGTGCTTCAGTCAGTCTCACTGATAGGGTGCAGGAGGCCCTTCTGGCTCTGGTCTCGCCTTTCTGGACTCCCTGCATCCTTGTCTCTTTTCAGTGATCTCTGTGGCCAAATGCAGCTGGTCTTCCATGCTCTATGCCTCGAAGCTCCTGCCTCCACTCTTCCTGGCCTACCACTGCTGTCCCTGAGAGCACAGTTTAGACAGAACCTCCTGTAGGTCTCCCTGGACTCCTGAGGACTGGGTCAGGTGCCCCTGAGTGCTTCCCCAGCGGCCTCTACTTACCCCTTTGTGCAGGAATCATCCAGCCTTCTAACTCTTCTTGTTTGTTGGTCTCCACTGACTTTCCTTGGCCCCCATAAAAGCCAGGATTAGGTAGCATTTACTTTTGGATAAACACCCTAACACACAGTAGACAGTCAAATAAATGTGTGTGTCTGAGAGAATGACACACTTGTAACAGTAGAAACTAATTTATGCACATACTTAGTACTTAGGGTTTGTAAGGTGCTTTTACTTATATTACCTCATGAAACCCTAAGCGCTGTGGGGAATAGACTTCTGTGCCCCTGCTGCACTGACCAGGAAGCATCAACTCCATGTTTAAAGAGTGCTGAAAGCCACGTCTTGTGCTCCCTTCTTCTGAACCCAGATCTTATGCTCTAATGTATTGTGTGGTTATACCCGCAGCAAACCTGTGAAATAGTTATCAGAGCCTTTTACAAAGACAGAAGTTATTCTTGTCCTCATCAGCTGGACTCAGAAGAAGATAGATCATTCCATGTCTCCTCTTCTGCCTTTCCTCCCTTCTTGTTAGCAACGATCTACCCTCTATGTGTGTCCAGTGAAAGCCCTGCACTGCAGGTGATGGAGCCTTTCCAGGGCGTGTAGACCAGGCTGGCTGCTTCTCTTCTTTTCTTGTGTGTAGAGCTTTTGGAAAGCAGAGGGCCGTGGGGGTCCAGGTAAAGTATGTGAGCAAATTAAATATGTCAGATCACAGTTGTTTAGTGAGTGAGAAGTAATCTGGGTGGGAGGGATGTACGCCTGGGCAGTGAGAAAGTGAGCAAGAGAATGTGAGTGGGCGGCTGGTATGGTTGGCAAGTAAGAAGCTGTGGAGAGGTTGCTGGCTAGAATGGGCTGTATAATTAAACAGCCGAGCAGATCTCAATAACAGGCTGGGGTGGTGTTCTCCATAGGCCTTCAGGGCAGCCGGGGCAAGCACGTGAGCTGAAAGCATCTTTGGACACACAGAGCTAGATATGAATTTTGCAGGCAGGTAACCTGAGGAATACAGTGGAATCCAAGGAGGAAGAAATAGAGATTCCAGGCAGCATTCCCTAAACTTTAAAAATTCAAAACTTACTGCTTAGTTTTTTCTGTTCCTGGTATGCTGGCATTGTTGTTGAAAGGAGGAATTTTCTTTTTTTTTTTTTTGAGACAGAGCCTCAAGCTGTCGCCCTGGGTAGAGTGCTGTGGCATCACAGCTCACAGCAACCTCCAACTCCTGGGCTCAAGCGAGTCTCCTGCCTCAGCCTCCCAAGTAGCTGGGGCTACCGGCGCCCACCACAATGCCTGCCTATTTTTTGGTTGTAGCCATCATTGTTGTTTGGCGAGCCCGGGCTGGATTTGAACCGACCAGCTCAGGTGTATGTGGCTGGTGCCTTAGCCACTTGAGCCACAGGCACCAAGCTGAAAGGGGGAATTTTCAATTTTACAGGAAGCCGATTTTGCCACCACAATAGAACATTGGACCAAGGTCATAAATCCCTTCAGTGATTATTTAGAGTGTCAGTTCTGAGCTTCTCTTTTTCCACACCTTTATTTGCAATAAAAGGCTATACCAGCATTTATTACAGTTTTATTGGGTAGAACGACAAGGTCAGGAAGAAGAGGAGAGGTTAAAGGTCCTTTCTCTGGGGCATTTAGAGATCAGAGCAACTCAGGAAGTTCAGGGTCAGCTAAAGTCATTGTTCATCTGTTTATTTAACGAAGATTTCTTGAGTACTTACTGTGTGCCAGGCATTGGTTAGCACCAAGATGATGATAGTGATTAAAAAAAAAAAAAAGCATGGTAACATATGAAAAAGAATTAAAAAGTGGCCCAAGAAAAATGGTGCTCTGAGGAGAAAGTACTCCAAGATAAAAGGGGACTTCCTCAGAGTGAAGAGCCCCCCTGAAGAGGTGACTTCTGAGGTCAGAGCTGAAGGATGAGCAGGAATGTATAGGTAGAGGGAGGCTGCTTCCACTTCAGGAGACACCCAGAGTCTCTGAGAAGCCCCTGAAGGTTCCCCAGCCCAGGGCATTCCTCAGGGTCTCAACAAACTGCCCAGGAAACACCACCGCTGCTGCTTCCTGTGAATGTCACTGCTGAAGGGAATAAACAGGGATAGAGGAAAACAAACTGAGGGGAATTTGAAAGCAGCCATTATTTCAGGTGCTTAAAAGTTGATCGTATGTCTGCGGACTATAGCACAACTTGGAAGGGAACTTTTTACAACAGCTGACCTGGCTGCTCTGCTGTGGTTCACACATGCAAGTGTTGTGGGGCCAGAGAGCTGGTGTTACAGGGTGAAGAGCACAACATTGGCTAATTCTGAAAAGTAAAACCTGCACTGTTGGGTTCCCAGAGGTCGAGAGATGGTCATCCACAGAAGGAAAGGCCCCCATTTCTCATTTTGAACCTCCTTGAGTTTGGGAGCCCTCTGAGAGCAGCAGGGCAGCTTTCCTCAGCGGCCAGGCTCCGTGAGTACTCCTGGCTACAGACCTCCCCTTGTGCGCTGTCCCTGCCATGCGCACGGACTCACAGCAAGCCCCTCTCTCACTGACTTTCTCCTCCAACTCTTCTTCCTCAGCTTGCTCTTGGAACAGCCTCTCCTTCTATTTCAGAAGACATGAACTTTGACCTTGGGGCTAGAGGCAGAGCAGGGCTGGAGGAAGCGAAGTTCAGGCATGTTGTGTAAACACTGTGGGTCTGACCAGTCTAATCCTTTGCTACCTGTAGGGACAGGTGGATGCAGACGCCTGCTGGCAGGAGAGGTGGAGTTTTCTGCTGGTTATGGGCTGTGCCATAGGCAGAAAATCTTGGAAGCTGCAGGAGGAGGTGAGAGCAGCTTGCTCACAAGGTATATTATGCAGGAGTTTCCCCTCAGAAGATCTGATTTGCTTGAGAGTATCCTTAGTGATTTCTGTGCTCACACTTAGCTGGCTCTCTGGGGTGAGTCATTATCACCAATCTGTGGTTAAAATAAGAATATATTTTTCTAAAGAACTCTACTTTTGAAGTTTTTCTGGGATGCTAGTCTGAAGCAGGTATCTTCACCAGCTGTCTTTGAATAATATGTGTTATATCCTAGTCTGTAATCTTGTACTAATGTCTGAAAAAATAAAAAAGGAAAAAAAGAATATTCTCTCTTGGTCCAATTCAGAAGGGGAGATAAACAGCAGTTCGATAGGTTATGTAGACAAGGCTGTGCTGAGCTTGCGTCTGGGACAGTGACCAGACATAGGAAAGGAGAAGTGAAAGGTATTTTTAGCACATCAGGACTGCTATGAAACATTGATTTTTCCATCTTTCCTCACTCAGCAGGCAGATTCAGTGGCAAGTACTTTCACTGTAATCAGAGTGTGGATGTCTTGCTTCTGTATTATACTGGTGAGTCGCTGCTCTGAAGGAGTAGCTGTGAAAGCCAGGTCTGTGGACATGGTGATCAACACCCCGCCATCTAGTCTGTGAGTGTGTGATGCGACCAGGCAAGGCCTCCAGGAGGGCTTCTGGGTCTCACCATGGCCCCAGGACCATTCTGTCCTCAGAGGTGTGGATGTGTCCCAGGACACTGTGGCAGGAGGTTTGCCCCATTTTGGCTGGTCTCCAATCCCTTTTTGTTTGTTGGAGTGATTCCGGCATGCCTGGTCGTCATTCCCATGTCAAAACAGTGTGACCTCCATAATCAGCTTCTCATACTTTTTGGTGTACCACCATAAACCATTACCAGTGTTATTAAAACCTTTAGGAGGTTATAAATCAAGTACAACTTAAGCAGAGTGATAAAAGCAAGGGATCTCTTGGCATCATGGAAGTCAAATGGCTTATGTATGTGAACAAGAAAAGTATAAATGAATTTCCATCCAAGAGTTTTACCCTCCTTTTTAAACTTCTGCTTGGTGGTTAGCTCATCTGTCTCGCCCAGCCCCCAGAGTGGCCTATACTCACAAGAGTTTGGGGGACACCACATGTGGCGTAGAAGTGCTCGAGAGGCATCAAGAGGCCAGGGGCTCATCTGCTCCACCTGCCCCCAGTAAGTATTTGTGATTTCATGCAGGGCACTGGATCCCTCTCACTTGGTGGATGAGTTGAGACAGTGTGTAGCATACAAGCTCTGCGGTCAGGCTGCCTCGGCCTGAATTCTGGGTCTGCCACTTGGCAGCAGTACAACTCTGGGCACATTAAAATTACTGTCTTTGTGCCTCCATTTCATCCTCTGTAAAATGGGAATGATTATAGAACTCTCTTCAGAGGACAGTTGTGAGGACTGAAATGCCTGCAGGGAGATTTGTCTCTCCTGGGGTAAATCACAGGCCCCATTCCAGGTGAGGGAGTCTCTTGCTCTTTCTCCTGTCTCTTAAGGCTGCTTTGCCTCAGAGTGGCCAACAGCGTGTGGCTGACATGTTTACAGTGAGCCAATCAAAGGGAAACGAAGAGCCAAGGAAGCCAGAGGGTCAGGGCCTCACCGAGCCTTTTGCCTGTGTGGAGGTAGGGTCCTGTGCCTTCCCTGTGGCCGTTAGACAGCAGCCTTTCCTCACCCAAAAAATAGGCACTTTCAACCCCCTGCCCTGGAGAGCACATAGACCCGCACTTCTCTCCAGCAGCCAAGCAGCTCATGTCCAGTGAGGGAGACCAGGGGCTGCCCTGCAGGCTTGATGGCTCTGGCAGCATTTACAGGTTTTCCTGCTTCCAAACATCAGGGTCATGGGAGCCAAGCTCTTCATGATCTGGTTTTCCTTGGTGATAACTCTCTTCATTGAGCCTTTGCATTCTCAACCTTTATTATTTCAAACTCTCAGCACTTCTTGGAGGCCTCAGCTGCCGCCCTTGAAATAACTCAGTGGCTCGGCACCTGTGCCTCAAGTGGCTAAGGCGCCAGCCACTTACACCCAAGATGGCGGGTTCGAATCCAGCAGGGCCCGCCAAACAACAATGACGGCTGCAACCAAAAAATAGCCGGGCGTTGTGGCGGGCGCCTGTAGTCCCAGCTACTTGGGAGGCAGAGGCAGAAGACTCGCTTGAGCCCAGGAGTTGGAGGTTGCTGTGAGCTGAAATGCCACAGCACTCTACCCAGGGGGACAGCTTGAGGCTCCTGTCTCAAAAAAATAAATAAATAAATAAATAAATAACTCAATGAGAGTTAGGAACCTAGCTTTTATACTTTTCTCCCCAATTCAACCGATTTTTCTTTGCTTCTGCAGAGGTTTCCAGTGGGAGATAAGCATGTTTATGGGGCAATCTTAGCTTGTGTCTCCCTTGTGGGATGTTAGTGGTTCTGCCCTCTGTGCTGGTGAACCCCACGTCCCAGAAATTTGGATGAGTCCAGTTTCCAGTGGAAGGGCTGTGTGCTGCTGCCCCCTTGTGGCCAGCGCCAGCAGTGTGTGTGAAACTTGCTTGATCTCTGTGAAATATATTCATTTTTTTAAAGGTCTTTTAACAAAGACCTTTTTTGTTCCATTAACTCTCTCACCATACCATTCCAGGTCCATGGCTTGGGATTTCTGTTTTGGCATCTCTCTAATCTATGCTTTTCTCTTTAATTGCCTCCAGAGTCACTGCCTTCCATTAAGCTCTTACACTTTGTATCTCCAGGCTGATCCTCCTAAAACACAGGTCTGATTGATTTTCCTCACTTGAGGCCCTTCCATGCTCATTTCCCACGTTCAGACTCATCCTTCAGGAAGTCCCTATATGGGCTTCTCTGCCCCAGCCGTCTGTGCAGGTGCTCTCCCTTCTTCCTCCAGTTCCACCTGGCTGACACCTGCTCAGGGGAGAAATTCATCTCAGATTTTACCTCCTTCAGAACCTCCTCCTGCATTGTATTATTATATTAGTTTCTCTTTCACCTATTACTAACTTGCTTCCTTCATTATGCCTCAGATCCTTTTTAAGGAAGAAAAAGAAAGAAATGGAAGATTGAATGGCCAGAAGGGAGAGAGGGAGGGAAGGAGGAAATTTAACACACTGCATTATAACCAGATACTTTTCTTTCTCTCTCATAAGTCAGAAGTGACTTGAGAGTAGAGGCCATCTTTTATCTCCATATCCCCTGTGTATTAGCACAGTGCCTGGCATATGACTGTTGCTCACTGATTATTAGCAGGAATAAAGAGAGGGAGAATAAAAAGAGGCAAAGAACCAAATCACCAGGCAATCTTAAGTATGACAGAGCTCAGAAAAGAACTACGTGAAGTTCAAGGGGTCCCAGAGGAAAAGTGCTGCCCATGAGTGGTGGAGAAGCTCTTCCTGCCCCGTGGCATACCACACCCTCTGTCCTGACACAACAGCCTTCTGCACCCAGCCTACTGCCAAGCTTGTCTTTTGTAAAGCATGGGTCAAATCATCCTTTCCTTACCAAGACTGTTCTACAAAAGAATTCCAAATTCTAGCAGTCCAGAGCTGCCACAGCAGGACCCTAACTCACCTATATTTTGTGTCACTCTTGATTTGTTTCCTAAGCATCATTTATATTTTAGGACTCAGTGTTTGCTGATAAATTTAACTACTTAACAGACAGTGTGGCAAAGCACATCCTAAAATTCCAATTTAAAAACTCTTGTACCTCAAGTGGCTAAGGCTCCAGCCACATACACCTAAGGTGGTGGATTCGAATCCAGCCAGCACCCGCCAAACAATGACGGCTGCAACCAAAAAGTAGCCAGGC
>NW_003852444.1:12976001-12993864 GCF_000181295.1 Otolemur garnettii
TGGAGGTTGCTGTGAGCTGTGATGCTACAGTACTCTGCCCAGAAGGATAGCTTGAGGCTCTGTCTCAAAAAAAAAAAAAAAAAGGAAGAAGTAGGTCATGTAGTACAAAGAAGTACAGCTCAGGAGTAGCGTAGCTCAGTGTCTGTGACTCTTTAGTGGCTCAGCCATCCTCTCTGAACAGACCAAGGGAGAGAAGAGCCTGCAGGGTCCTGGCTTCGAAGGCCAGAGATTTTAGTGAGAGGAACCGTTTATCTAAAGGAAATAGGAAGAATGCCCTGAAGGTGGGTTGTATTTTGCTGTTGGAAAGGCCTCAAAATCACTTGGTACTTGGTTGCATGTCGGCATTGGTACTGCTGATTACCTTAGAAAGCCATGCTGATGGATCAGAGTGGTGTTTTAGAAAGCTTATCCAGGGTCATTGCTGTCCTTTCAGAAGAGGCAGAGGCACTGCCTTCAGTGTTCGCCTTGGTTTTCCTCCCTGTGGCTTTGTGGCTCAAATGGCAAACCAACAAGCCTAGGATCTGGAGGTGAGGCCTCTCTGCTATTGAATGCCTTACCTTCAAGGGTTAGAGCTTTACTTTTATAAACAAAGGCTTTCCTTCTGGCACTGCCCTTGACTTGGCTCTAAGGTGTTCTCTGATCCTTTGGGTCCCTCTGCCCTCGTGACTGGTAATGACCCGGAAGGCGGTGACACCCACGCGACAGGTGGTCCTCCAGGGCTGAGTCACTGCCCTGGGAACAGTGCCCTGATAAGGCCGTCCGGGGCAAACCGGGTTGGGCAGGGGTGAGGGAGCCGCTCCACCTGGCTGCTTCACTGTTACAGGGCTCTCTCATTGTGACAGCACAGGGGAAAAACAGATTTGGAGCAAAGCACAGAAGAGTTTTACCTATGATGAGAGCTATAGTTCCTGATTGACCATTTTATTTCAGCACACCAAAATTATCCATTTACAGATACCTTTAAAAATGGAAGTGAAGGAAATTTTTAAATGACATTTTAGAATTATGTCTGACCCTGTAAATTAAGAGAGCTTAAGGAAAATATGGTGTGGAGACAGATCTAAGCCATTGGTATTATAGGAAATGAGCATTTGGGATTTTGGTGATTTTAGGCACTGTGATAAATGTTGTAAAAAGTTATAATATTGTCTGTTCATTCCTAGAGAAAAGTGTACTGTTACTTTTGAAAAGAGTTGGTTGTTTTTGTTTTTTTTTAAAAAATGTCTAGCTTATTCATGATACCAGCAAATAGAGGTGACCTCAGTCTGTAAAAGAAGCAAGTTAATCATATCTCTCTTTGTCTGGGAAAATAAGCCTTTATCAAGTAGCAAAAGATGGGAAGTCTGACTACCCAGTCATTTCAGCTGATGAGGATTTTCCACACAACAAAAAGCTCTGTATGTTTTCACAATTGAATAATAACTCTTAGGAAATACTACCAGCTTACTCAGTTCTACTAAGGAGAAGTCTGGGAAAACTCAGTACTCCTATGAAATCTACTTATATTTACTCACACATTCTTGTAAAAAATAGAATCCAACTATAGGCCTGGATGATGGAGAGAAGTGGAGTAGGAGGGGAGGGGAGGGGCAGGTTCGACAGAAGGAGGGTAAAAGGAGGAATCACACCTATGGAACATATGACAAGGGCACAAGTTAAATCTGTGAAATGTAGAACGTAGACGTTTTGGCACAGTAATCAAGTAAATGAGGTGAAAGCTATGTTGATTGGTTTAATGTAACAATGTTAGATTATATAAAAAAAATCAGCACATTATACCCCACATATGCATGAAGATGCATGAATGTATGATCTATGTGTATTTGACTTAATTAAAAAAAAAAAAAAAGGAGAAGTCTGGTGACCATCAGTCCATTGCCTGAGTGCAGCGTTATACTCGGTTAGCTGTGCTGTTACTACGGGAGCTTTCAAAATTGGAGAAAGTAGTTCTGTGTCTCTTACTTTCCAAATATGGCATTTTTTAAACTTAGAAAAAGACTTTAAGTTTTTGTTATTACATATTATGCACCCAGTTAATTGTACAGATAAAGTGTTCCCAAAGGAAGAAACCCTGTCATTTCTTTGAGTAGCTTCTCTTAAGCTCTGGGTGTATGTGCACTCTGGGGCAGCCACAGTCCCTCCAAGGGACTTGTCAGCAAGCCCATCAAACCTGCTTTTCAGTTGCCAGCTACGTTGTCACCTATGACCTGGAAGTCTGGATTCACTCTTTATATTTGTTTATTTTGCATGAGTTATTCAATGTATAAAATTGGCCACAAAAAATTTTGGATGGCTACGAAGTTTCTTAGTTTTTCTATGGGAGAAAAATTTAGGAAAATTCTACTAGAAAACAGAAGCAGGCCCTGGTTCCAACAGCCTTTATGATTCCTATCAATTAAAGCTGAATCAAAACACATTTGGAAGTTAGAGGTCAGTCATTAAAGTGTCCATTCCAGTCAAAAGAATCTCTAGAGTCCTTGGATTTTGGAGTATCATTTGGGGGTAGAGGACTTTAGGCTCTAACCTGTGTGGAGCAGGAAAAACTAACCTGCTTTGGATGGAGGTTGTAAAAAAGCTGATCCTGGTGCCCATACTGCAAAGATTCATGAGCATTTAAAACCGAATTAAATACCCCTAGCCTTTATCAAAGCTGTGTTAATAGTACAAATGTGACAGCATTAAACACTGGAGCCATTAGAAGGTACTTGGGAAGTATTCAGGCGCTGATGAGTTAATAAAAAGACAGAGAGGCATCCAGTCAGCAGTTCCCGCTGGGCGCGGGTTTGTTTATCCTGCCTTTCTGAAGTCAGAGCCAACATTCTTAATGGTTTTGAGTGATTCAGAATGTTTCTTTTTTGGCAGGGCCAATTTCCACACATGGGCTTTATGACTAAAACCCCTTAGGTGAGGTCCAAAGCAGAAAGCAGGCTCACACTTAATGTTGTATTTTAGAATCATCTTATTTTAGAGCAAAAGGGAAACTATCAAATACAGCTTGCTTATTTCAGACATGAAGAAATGGAACCAAGGAGGCTTTGGTCGGCCAGAGGTCACAGGGCTGCAGGAGAGGCCAGACCCAGCCAGGCCTCTGGGTCTAGAGCCAGGACTCCTTCCTCGGCACCACACAGTGCCCTGTCCAAACCTCTGGGGGAGGTGCCAGCATGTCGACCTCCCACTGAAACAGGCAGCTTGCCCTTTGAGGATTGTTTAGAAAATGACTTAGGTCAGAAAGGACAACTTCATTTTTTATAAAAATGAAACAAATCAGTTATTTGCCATAGGCAGCATTTTCAAAACATCCTTTGTCAGTGTGTTTTAAATTCCTTAGCTCCCAGACAGAAACAAGAATCATACCTATTTGAAGAATGAGAGGTTTGATACACCTCTTTCTTTTTTTTTTTTTTCTTGGATGAGAATTCACTTATGCCACACTGGTACCTAATAAAACAAACTCTAAATCCTTACCACAGAAGAAAGAATTGAGCAATGTTCTAAGAACATGTTGTACTCTTTGGGGCAGTGAGTAAATGTAATATTTAGAAGATGCTCTAGAAGCTTGAAAGTGCCCCTTAGGAACAGAGGGAGAAAAGGCAGAAAGAACTAGTAGAGAAACTGGATCAACTCAAGGAGGAGGAAGAGCCATTGATCCCCACCTTTCTGCTTGTCTGAGGACTAGCAGGAACTCCCAAGGAGAAGACTCTTCTCTTCCTAAGCCAGGGGGTCAGCCAGCCAACCCCTGCTATGGCACACTGTCGAGAGCCAGACACCAGGCATGTATGTGGCATCCCCGGAAAAGGGACCTGAGCAGGTGCGTAGCACCCACCACATGCTGTTGCTGTGCCAGCAGCTTCCTTCATAAGTGCATGAGATGATGGCGCTGCTTTTATTTGTGTGGGGACAGTAACTGAGCCAAGAGCATAAATAATTTGTCAGAGGAAGTAAAACAAGTCAGAGGAATGGGACTAGCACCCAGATCTCTCTGCCCAGAGAGCCTTGCTGTGGAGTAGAAATCCTACATCTGGTTTTTTACAAGTAGCATTTTTTTTTTTTTTTTAGATGGAGCCTCAAGCTATCCCCCTGGGTAGAGTGCCATGGCATCACAGCTCACAGCAACCTCCAACTCCTGGGCTCAAGCGAGTCTCCTGCCTCAGCCTCCCAACTAGCTGGGACCACAGGTGCCCGCCACAACACTTGGCGATTTTTTGGTTGCAGCCATCATTGTTGTTTGGCGGGCCCGGGCTGGGGATTCAAACCCGCCACCTTTATGTGTATGTGGCTGGCACCTTAGCCGCTTGAGCCACAGGCACCAAGCCTACACGTAGCATTTAAGTGGCTGTCATCGCTTTTTAAAAATTTTATTTGAATGGCAAGATTATTAAAAAGCGTGTTTACCCCCCCCAAAAAAATATGAAGGAAATATGGCATAAGTGTCAAGTGAGGCATGTCCAGCCTGACCTTTCAGTAAGAACTGTTCTCTAGTCCTAGAAACAGCGCCGTTTTCCCATTCCCAGTTCATGGAAACAGTGTACAAAAAAAATTATCTTGTGTTTAGCTTCTAGCATAATTTTGGAGATAAATAGCAATATTTTTTCCCATCACTTGTACCGCCTTCGTTTTTAAGGTAGGCACTTAACTCTAAAAAGAGCTATTAAAGAATCTGGCTGTGTCAGTGTGTCTAGAATGGCTTTTCCTCGGGTCATTCTTCTGGGGAGATAGAGGTCATTCTTCCGAGGAGGTAGAGGTTCTCCCATCAGTAGAGGTGAGATTTTCCTAACAGCACATCACACAGTAAGTAGAACAGAAAGCACTGCGGGTTGTTTTCTTCTTAAGATTGTTATATTCTCATTGGAGCCGAACGCTCCTCTTGCTGTTTTTCTTGGAGTGGGCAAGAAATAACCTTCCTATAGGAAGGGAGCAGATCCGGGTTGGGACCAGGAATGCGCCTAGGTTCCTGCGCTCAGTCCTCCCCTCCCCTGCCTTTCTCTGTTCTCATGCTGAACTTCCCTGCACTTGTAGTTACGTGGAAAACTCCTGCGAGTCTTGCCTGGACATGTGGAAGTCACCACAATGTTTCTCCTCCAGTGTGAGTGTCCTTTGGGGTCCTGTGACGACATCATCCCCCTTGTGCCTTATAAAGTAGCTGGTTGGGGAAGGGGATTCATTTTGAGCCAAGGGGCATGTTACAGGATGATGTTTACTCTGTTCTCTGTCTCGAGTGAAAACTGCATTACAGGCAAACAGTGCCTCTTCTATTAGCAAACCCTGTTTATTAAGGTTCCCAACAAAGGGGACCCCATCCCATCTGAGACCACACCCTGACTCTGCATGCTCATACCTCTGTGGAGATGGAGGATAGAAGTCGGGTGCCTTCCCTGTGGGCCCCAGAGCCCTGGAACTCCCCTATCCTGGTGTTGCCCCAGTGTAGTAACAGTCGCTGTCCTCTGGTCTGTGCCCCTGCTGGTTGGGAACCCACAGAAGACAAGCCCCGTGTCCTGTCATCTGTGTGTCCAGCAGTCTTTCTGCTTGTCTGCTCTTCGTAGACACTTCTCACCTCCTGCCATCCCTGATCCCAGCTGACTTCCACTGTGTGTGTGTATGTGTGTTTGTATACAGGGGATGCCCCCCAGGTACTCTCTCTCACACACCTTCTGTTAGCCTGTCATCTTGGTCCCTGGAGTTGAACTTCCTCAAGGTGGTGGCTTTGCCCATCCCACACAGTCTTTAATCCCCTGCTACCTCAAACACGGTCTTCCTGTCCTCTCCCCTTCCCTTTCCCCACCTACCCAGACTACCTCAATGAACCCAGCTCAGGCCCTGTCCTCTGCTGACTGACCAGTCTCTCAGCCTGCTCCAGGCTCATCCAATCACAAGCGACACTTGAGCACCTTCTTTGTCCCTGCGTGTCAGGCTCATTCCGCAGTTAGGTTGTAAGCTCACACAGCAGCATATCCACACCTTCTTCTTACATGTTTTCTGGCAGTGTCTAGCATAGTGCTGGGCCCTTGGGAGCATTCAGGTCATACTTAGTGCTGGACTTAAGAGGTTGTCCCTGTAAATGGTGTGGAGTGGCTGTGTGTGCAGCGTGCAGCCGCCAGTCTCTTCATGCTAAATACAGTGTGTCCCTCCCATGAATGTGGCTCATAGGGACTGATACCATCGGTGTTTGGCCCTGCCATGCCTGTGGCTTCCATGGGCACCCTGTTCCTCTGTCACTGCCATTTACTAACCCTGGACTCATTCTCCAGTGCACTCCCTTGCCGTGTGGGCTCCTGGTGTGTGGTGACTCAGTGACTTATGAGACGGAAACAGGAGGAATAATATCCTAATCGCTGTTTTAGGTCATACCTGTCTTTTCCTAGACGCTTGACTTCTTGTTTTGACATCCCTTGACCCATCCTTTCCTCCCAGGGAAGCCCCCAGATCCAGCCACAGCTTTGATTTACTGATGCCCAATCTTAGTTTAGTCTTTCACACCACTTTAATGTAGTGTTTGTATAGACCCTTCTGGAAACTTTTGCCAAATGTTAGATGTGCCACTCCTCCCAGGGGAGTGTGATAGTGATGGTGGGGTCAACATGAACTGAAAACCCATGTACCATGTGTTTACTTGAGTCAGCACAAATGTAATTTCACAGCTCTGAAAGTTCGCATTATCATTTCCACTTTATAAATGAAAAAAAAAAACTAAAGCTCAGAAAGGATTAAAGAGCTTGCTCAAGTCTGTGTAACAAGTGGCAGAGGAGAAATTGGAATCCAGGCCTTTTTGCTCCCAGAGCTTGTTCTGCTGGTGTTTCTGTCCCTTGTCCGAACACGCTATTGCATGAGAACTTGCTTGGGAGCCCTGGGCATTAAAAGGGCAGCTTATGAGCACATTCACTCAAGCAAGCTGGTGCTTTTGAGAAAAAGGAAAGAGGAGGAAAATGTATCTGTTGATCAGTCTAACTCGAAGCAGTGGTTGACAGAGATAAACTTCTGAGACCATTAAGGCTCCGGAGTCCAACTGTTGAGCATCTAAGAAGACTCCCATGTGACCCCTTGCCAGGAGAAGCAGCAGGAGTCCACTAGGGAAGCTGCTCATTGGCTCAGACGCCACACCTCTCTCTCTGGTGACAGATGAGGTACAAGCTGCTGTCTTTAATTGTACCCTTAGATTATTAGAACTGCCAAGAGCTGCTGATGAAGGCACAGACTTCCAGCGCTAATGCAGAGAGGCAAGGGTATCAGTGGGAAGCTAGAAATGCAAGCCAGATCCCCAGAGTGGAGAAACCTTGTCACATCAAGATGGGTTTTTTTGACCAGACCTTTTGATGCTCTAGTCTTCCCATCTGCAGGTAATGTTCACTCCTCTAAGTCCCAGGAGGTTGCAAGGACAGTGATCACGAAGGCCCAAAGACTTGGAGGAGTGAGAGAGGATAAGCAAAGCATGCTCTGTAATTAGATTTTATTATATGCTTTTGAAGGAATAAGGTATTCAAAGGAGGACTTCCCAGCAGCGTAAATAGAGCATACCACTCTTCCAAACATTGAAAGCTTCCAGACTGGTGTGGCTCACGGTCTGCACAGATCTTAGTTACTGGTGAAAAATTGAAGAGCTGCTATCTTATTATTCCCTGTTCTCATTTTAAAGCTCAGGCAATTTTGGAAATTTGCTATTTTATAATACTATTTAAATATTCCAGAATTCTGATTTAATAGCTCCCCATGAGTTTAAATCTTACATTTACCCCAGCATCTCTTTTCCACCACTATTTTTCAGCTTGATGTTGTTTTAGACTTGCTTTTTATGTTGTAAGACAGTATAGAATGTAACTATGGCTTTTTCTTTTTCTTTTTTTTTTGAGACAGCCTCAAGCTGTCACCCTGGGTAGAGTGCCATGGCATCACAGCTCATAGCAACATTCAAGTCCTGGGCTAAAGTGATTCTCTTGGCTCAGCCTCCCAAGTATCTGGGACTAGAGGCGCCTGCCACAAGGCCCGGCTATTTTTTGGTTCAAGTTGTTGTCTGGCAGACCCGGGCTGATTCGAACCCGCCTGCTCTGGTGTATGTGGCTGGCGCCCCTTGAGCTACAGGTGCCAAGCCTATGGCTTTTTCTTGACATTTCTTTTCCTGGCCAAGCTCCTCTCGAGTTTTAATCCTAACTTTCAAGAATCTTCCCAACACATGTTCCTATTTTGATACCATCTTAAAGGTCATGAGCTTCCCAGGACTAAAGAACCTGTTCAGTAACACTTGGCTTAAAGGTTATACCTGTGAACACAAACCCTTCTCTTCACCAGTCAGTTCCAACCCACATAATTTGGACCCGTGTCTTCCCCTTTGGCCAATGGGGACTGTGCACTGTGTTGAGGTTCCTTGGTGGCATTGTAATCATTAACTTAGAAATTGCAGTCGTAACTTAACAGGGCAGAGTTTTCTTCAGACCTCTGAGTCATTCAACCTCTTGCTGAGAAAAATGTGAGCCTTTGAGATTCAAGTATCTTGGAAGAACACCTCCTTGGAGCTTCCATGAAGACTTCCAATTTCTATGGCAGGTCACACCAGGAAAATGACTAAAGTATTTGCTTGAACAGTTTTCAGAAATGAAGACCCCATATGAAATTAGCTTTTGTTCTCATGATGTGGTGAAAGATGCATTCTAGCGGTGAAGTTAGACCCAGGAGGAAAGAATGTAAAGTGGCTTCAATTCTTCTCACTTCCCCTCCTCCTGATTTCGACTTGATGATGGAAGATTGTACCTTAAGCCTGGTGCTACTTTCTGCAGGCCTCCTGCTGTCTGCCGCTACAGCATGAGGTTGCAAAATCAGTTTGAAAATAGAAACCACCTCCTGTCTTCAGTACAAGATGCTTTTGTCCTCTTCTTCTGGGATTAGATCTGTAGGTTTATCCCATGATTTATTTCATAAGATATCTTGCTGAGCAAACCTTACTGATCTGCCCCATGTCAGCGGGCAGTTCCCTTAGCAACAGCCACACCTTGTGCTTATGCTACCATCAGGGGGCGTTGGCAGCCGGCAGTGCCCCAGCTTCCCTAACTCAACGTGTCTCAAGCAGGGAGGAAAAGGTGCTTTTTATTTCCCATTTCGAAACATGCATCTGTTTATGACATGAGTGCAAGAACATGGTTAAGAAAAAACAACTGACTTTTGCTTCTGCTCTTACTCTGGGATATTTCCTAAAGTTTCATGATGTCATTTAAATTCCAGGTGCTGATCTTCCTAACAAATGCCTTGAGGATTTCTATACCTGGAAAATATCCATCAACAGTTTGCTCTTATGTCCCTATGTAAGTAGAGGCTTGTGCTCATAAATGAACTTTAGTGTTTTACTTTATTTTGTTCCTAGATGGTTCCCTAGTAAATTAAAAAAAAAATGATTATCAGCATTTCATCTCTACTCCTTTTATCCAAACCACCCAGCTCCCAATTTACTATTGGGAATAGTCTGCACATGAACTCCTGCTTAAAAGCAAGGCTATTGGCCCCATATTCCAGTTTTAGAATGGGAACATGGGAAGGCAGCAGAAAATATTAAAGGTGTTTATTGCAGTAAATCCAGATGGAGATGCCATTTACAGATCCAAGGGCGCCTTTTCCAATTTTAGTACTGGTCAGATAACTTTGTAGTTAGCAACTCTGGAATGCATCGATGTATGACAAAATAGGAGAAAGCAGGTCCCAGAGCTTTTCCACTTAGGAGCTGGGCAGATCTCTTAGCCACATCCCTGTTTATTATGTGATGAAGGAAAAGAAACATTATTTTTATTATCATAGCTACCGTTTACTTGCACTATCACTAGTTTCAGATTGCTTTATCATGCTTACCCGATTCAGTCCTCACAAAACCTGTTTGTGGTAGGTCGGTTCTTATCCTCATTTTACAAATGAGGAAACTGAGGTACAGAGAGTTACAGTAAGTTACCTAAGGTTGTGCCAGGAGCTGGTGGCAGAGTTTGATGTTTTGGCTTCAGAGTCAGCATTTGACCACCTCATCATACTGGATGCAGGAAGCTTAGGATGGTCAACTACTGGGCTCTATTTTGGAGACAGTGTCTTAACACTATGATAATCTCATGTATGATCTGTGGGACTAGTCACTAGGCCCTTTGAGTTGAGTTTCTTTACAACTAGTGAGAAAATAAGGCTTTAGAGAAGATGAAACTGTCTTAAGGTCACATTGCAAATTAGAAGTGTGGCTGAGAGTACAGTTCTTGACCATTTGATGCAAACCACACTCCTTTCTCTTAATGTGGTGGTTGATGGTGTTTCTGCTAATCAGGACTAACTGGTTTTAATAGTTTTTCTGTATGCTTATTGATGAACCCCTAAAACTCAAGAGTCAGTGACTGTTCCAAGTTCCACGTGGCCAGGTGAAGATAAGCCCTTGTGGTGTACACAGCGCTGAGCAG
This sequence comes from Otolemur garnettii, assembly GCF_000181295.1. Classification (NCBI taxonomy): domain Eukaryota; kingdom Metazoa; phylum Chordata; class Mammalia; order Primates; family Galagidae; genus Otolemur; species Otolemur garnettii. The sequence goes on from NW_003852444.1 coordinate 12,986,408, forward strand.
CAAGAGTGGTGGCCAAATCAGGCAGATGGGAGTCTGAATCTCAGTCTTCTATCCTCATACTCTGTGACCAAGAGCAAGTCATCTACCCTTTGTAAATCCCTAATGCATCTGGAAAATGGAGGTAACACCACCAACCTTGTAAGGTGGTTGTGAATGTTTAGAAAAGCAAAGAAAGCACAGAGCACAGAGTGTGGCACAGAGAGAAAGTGCCAAAAGGGGAAGCCGTGATTCCATCGCTTCTCAGTCCCTTTTGGCCTTCTCCCCACAAAGACCCTCCAGAGTTGTGATCCATCTAATAAAATACTAAACATGTATGTAGTGCTTTAAAAATTGCCAGTGGTTTCCATGCACTGCGTTGCATATGACCCTAACGACCACTGCAGTTTGGAAATTTGTTATCTTCATTATCTAGATCAAGATACTAAGGCTCAGACAAATTAAAATGATGATCTGCCCAAGATCACATAGCTGGTAAGGGCCACACCAGATCCACACCATGACTTTACTCATCCACTTCCTGTATGGAAGGGTGACCCATCACCAACTGGCAGTACCACTTGCATCTTTAGTCCAGCCTAAATCCTCGAGTCAGCTCAGTTGTGTTCTGATGACCCAAACCCTTTGAAGCTACGTTCTTTTTTTTTTTTTTTTTTTTGAGACAGAGCCTTAAGCTATCCTCCTGGGTAGAGTGCTATGGCATCACGGCTCACAGCAACCTCCTACTCCTGGGCTCAAGCGAGTCTCCTGCCTCAGCCTCACAAGTAGCTGGGACCACAGGCACCCGCCACAATGCCTGGCTATTTTTTGGTTGCAGCCGTAATTGTTGTTTTTTTGGCAGGCCCGGGCTGGATTCAAACCCACCACCTTAGGTGTATGTGGCTGGCGCCTCAGCCGCTTGACCCACAGGTGCCGAGCCTGAAGCTACATTCTTAAAGGAGTGTCTTATGCAGATGCAGTTCCCCTTGTGAAACCCACACACCCCAAGGGACGTCACCATAATCCAGTTTGCTCATGCAGGGACAGACGGGCATGTCACATCCAAGAAAACAATATACTTCCACACAGGAGCTATTGCCACACAGGAGCTCCTGATGTGATCTATTGATTCACATCTTGGGATACAACTCTACTTTCAGATTTGGAAGAAAATGACAAGTAAGGGCAACTTGCTGACAAGCAGCATAAAGTGTGAAAATGGGGACAGGGTATTGAAACGGAGATACATTCTCAGAGTTCATAGGCTGAGAGATGCTATGGAAGGAGTTTGGTTTTGAAAACGATCACTGGAATAATAATGCTGGAATTGGAGAGTGTTGACAATTTTAGTTGTTCTGTGGGTGAGAAAGGATTGTTAGGATTTTTTTTTCCTCTCAGATGTTGCCATACCTTAAAATTTTGGTGATTAAAATAGAACATCCTGAGAAAGTCAGCCTTGCTGTATCCTGGCCTAAAAATATATCAAGTTGATTGTTGGAAATTAGCAGATGTGGAGGATTAGAAACATTCGATGTTTACTGAGTAAAGTCTTTTCTTTTCAGTAGAGTTGTCCTTGAAGTTGAATGTCGCTAAAAACCTCAATGAGATAAGCCTCGATCGCACTTGCTCTCCCAGGCATGTCTTGGAAAGAGAATGGAAGAGCCCTGTTAATTTACCAGCTGGCTTTTTCCATCTCCTTCCTGCAAGTTTTTCTGTGTTAACTTGGTCAGTCTCCTCAGGCACACCTGTTTCCCAGAAGCTGGCTTTTTGCTATATGTGAAAACAGGAACCCAAACTCAAAATCTCTGTGTCAGTTTTATTGAAAAACAGTCTTTCATCTAACCTACAACTCTTATGTCCTGATGCCTCTGATATTTCGAAGCTTCCTTCTTAAAAATACGTACCTTACCTGCTGTTCCCCTTGTGAAATCCTCAAGGGAAGTTACTCTCAATGCAGGAGCAAACTGGTGTTTCACATCCAGGAAAATGATTTGCTTCCACTGTTCAGCTTTTGCCACATAGAATTTCTGGTGTGATCACCTGACAACTCAGTACCCCATTTTCTCCCCAAGAACTTATAAAATGTGATAAGTATACTGATCTCTGTGCGTATGCTTTGCTGAAAATACCTCATTAAACTGGGCTAACATGAAGAGGCAGATGCAAAGGAAGACATCCTCCTTTATTATTTTGCTGAGTTTTTAAGAAGCAGACTTTAAGATAAATAGAAAACTTAGCACACTTGTTTGCCTCTGGTAAGAAAATTGTTGTGTATATAGCATGTATGGTGTGTGTATATACATATATAGGTGTAACAGTTTTGCTGTATGATATATATGATCTTATCAGACAGAAGTAAAAAGGAAGAAATCGGCTCGGTGCCTGTGGCTCAGGTGGCTAAGGTGCTAGCCACATACACCCAGGGTGGCAGGTTTGAATCCGGCCCAGGCCTGCCAAACAACAATGACAGCTGCAACCAAAAGATGGCTGGGCATTGTGGCGGGCGCCTATGGTCCCAGCTACTTGGAGGCTGAGGCAGGAGACTCGCTTGAGCCCAAGAGTGGGAGGTTGCTGTGAGCTGAAATGCCACGGCACTCTACCCAGGGGGACAGCTTGAGGCTCTGTCTCAAAAAAAAAAAAAAAAGGAAGAATCTATTTTAAGGGGGAAATTTTCCCTATAACTGAAGTGTCATCATTTGAAAAAATAACTTCCAAGTGACCATAAGCAAAATCTGGGACTAATGATTTGTCAAAAGTAAGCAGACCTTTTTATTCTAGATTTTGGAAATTTTTAACTGATGAGAATAATCTGGCTGCTTCTTACATACTTTAGTCACTGATGTTGGGAATTACAGCACCAGCTACAGAAGGATGCAATGAACCCTCACAGTAATCACAGAATCTGTCAGCAGTTATGTGAGAGTCCCAATGATTCTTCTGTCTTGATACTTTTGGGGGTTTAAATGCTTAAATTCACTATCCATTTGAAATGTGTCACTGCCTGTCACTTCACAAATATGTGCCTTTCTTTGCAGTCGATGAACTGTTACATCTTTGATGAAATGTTTGCTACACATCTCCATAAACCTGGTGTTCCATTCCCTTCTTTACCGAAATTTAAAAAAAAAAAACAAAACTAGTCTAGTATGACCAAGCCTGTAAGGAGTAAGAAGGTTCATCAGACCCAAGCTAAACAGACTAATTAGCACCAACTCACTTGAAATCATCCACCACAGGCACCTGGTGATTGGCTGTTCCCCCATACTCACAGCACAATTATATTATAAAATGAAAATGATATATCAGAAAAGCCAGAAGGAGAAACTAATGGTCAGGTCAGTTAATTTATAGCCAAGAAAACAGCCTGAGTAAATGGTACAGCCACAATCAGAATCCATTTTTCACAAGGTAAGAGTCTTATGGTAAAAAAAAAAAAAAAAAAAAAGATAAGGGAGTGTTTTTACATGTCTCAGCCAACTTTGATGGCCTCTGGATTTGAAAAACTATAGAAGTCCAAGTAGTGGACTTGGATATTTGATGGTATTAAGGAATTCCTCATTTTCTTAGGTATGATAAGGTATCATAATTATATAGAAGAATGGCTTCACGTTTTTAGAACTGCCTCACATTTTGTTAAACTTGAACTCAGGTAGTTAGAAGCAGATCTGGATGGCTGCCAATTTACTTTAAAATAATTCAGGAGGCTCGGTGCCTAGCTCAACGGGCTAAGGCACCAGCCACGTACACCTAAGGTGGCAGGTTCGAATCCCCAGCCCGGACCCGCCAAACAACAATGACGGCTGCAACCAAAAAATAGCCGGGCGTTGTGGCGGGCGCCTGTGGTCCCAGCTACTTGGGAGGCTGAGGCAGGAGACTCGCTTGAGCCCAGGAGTTGGAGGTTGCTGTGAGCTGTAATGCCACGGCACTCTGCCCAGGGGGACAGCTTGAGGCTCTGTCTCAAAAATAAAATAAAATAAAATAAAATAATTCAGGAAAAAAATGTGTATTACATATAGTAACATAGTTAAGGCAAAAATGAACCCTTGTTTGATGTAAGTGGTCTGAGTAAAAAGTTCATTTTATTGTCATTTGAATTTATTTGTATGTCAGAAATTTTTTATAACAGTTTTTTTAAAGAGCACGCGTCCCTTTATTTAGATGGCCTGGTTGCATTAATTAGCTTCTTGGATCCCTGGAACACAGAAAGGAACAACAGTAGTCTGCCTAATAAGATATCAAGAGCTAAACCATGAGAAAAGAACTATGGCAAAAAATAATTTGTTAAGGAAAACTGAAAGTACAGAGCCTTTGGTATAGAAAGAAGGAGAATCTTAAGAAAAGCTAACAAAAATCTCATAAATGCAATTTAAAGAATTCCATTCTGGAAAAACATTAGCATCTCATGAGTGTTCATGTGTTACTTGACTTCTGAGCTATTCCTCCATAGACCCCAAAATCTCAGTAATCCTTTGAATCAAACAAAATCATCCCAAGTGAAAGAAGTAGATTCAGGAAAGCATTTTCTTCACCTTTTGCCCAAGCACTTGCTTGCTTTGAACCATTTCCATGTACGGCGTAAGGTTCTTTAGCACCATTTCTAGTTACCCTCCTTCTACCTGGTACCTTAGTCACAGGCTGTCTCTGGCTTCCCCTTGCCATTGCTTCTTTAGCTGAGAAAGGATTTTCTTTGAGTTCCCACTAGGAGTAACAGGGTTAACATACACCTTTGCCTCTAAATGGTAAAGCTGAACACTTGTCTAGGCAATTCAAATACAAGGAGAGTCCTGGGCCTGCCCTCCAGCCAACACCAGATTTGGTGATGTCAGTATATGAATGTGAAATCTGCTAAAGCTCTGTTTAGATCACCAAGTAAGTAACTCACAACTAGGTTTCAATTTTCCTTTCTAGGTTGTCTTGAGTTTATCATAAGAGAGCATTCTGAAGAAAAAACAGATGATAAAGCTTCTTCAGGAAGCTGGTTTCATATGGTGGTTTAGATTTAAATAGTGATTGTCTAGCACCATTTGAAATCAGTGTTCTTGGGGGAGACCAACTGCGCTGCCAACAACAAAAGAAACAAATGAGACAGCCTCGGAATATTTGAAAGCAAAGACAAGCTGGCTGTGAGAACCTGCCTTATGATGTAGCTGACCCACTCCATACCCCTGTCAACAACGGTAGATATATAACAAGTACAGTCAGCCCTCTGCATCTGTAGATTCAACCAACCATGATAGAAAATATTTTTTAAAATTACATCTGTACTAGACATGTACTTCCCCCTTGTCATTATTCCCTAAACAACACAGTATAACAACTATTTACATACCATTTGCATTGTATTAGGTCTCATCAGTAATCTAAAAATGATTTGTAATAACAGAAGGCTGTGCATAGGTTATATGTGTACACAGTTACTGTACCATTTTATATCAGGGGCTTGAGCATCATATATTTTGGTATCCATGGGAGGTCCAAGAACCAACCCCCCACCGATACTGAGGGATGACTGTAATTATGCAGGACATCTCATTGTTAGAATGCTGTACTTGTTTGTATGATAAACCTGCAGCACTCCGTCTATAATACAGACTCTACCGTACCTGGGTAAAGGGCCAAGTGATGATGGATGATGGATTTTTTGAGGTTTGGGCACGCTCAACCCTTCCATCCTTCTGTGACCCCTTAGAGGATGACTGATTTCTTTTGGTGTTCAGAGTCAATATAATTTTCTAGCACCATCTGAAATCGGTTATAATGATTGGGGAAGAGCACCGTGCAGCTGACTCGCCAGAGAAAATAATGGGTGACCTTTGGGGCCACAGACAAAGAACTGAGAAAACAAATATAAAGCAGAACTACTATAGTGATTTTTCTTCTTTCATATTTTAAATCGAGATTCCTTGTCCTGAGTTATGTGTTTTATAATAGTAACAAACAGTTAACTGTCAGTGCACTGCTGATGGTTATTGTTTTAGAGAAATTCCATAGAACTTGTGGGATTTTTGTTTTTGTGATAGATACCTACAAAATCTTACTGAAAAAAACTAATGACTACCTCGGATGACTTGAAGGAGCACTGAAGGAGTCAGTTCTACTCACAGTGAGAAGCTGCGTCAGCTCCTCTCTGATCTCCCCTCTCTTGCCTGGAGCTCATTCCATGGTTAACCAGATTGTTTTCTTACAAGGCAGTCCAGGCTCAAGTGGGCTGGAAGTTAAACCGAACAAGGCATGTAAAGAATAATGGGACAGATAACTGGGTTTCTGCATCTAAGACAGAACTAAGTTAGCAAGTGTCGGTTTGGTTTAGAAAGCAAGGTAAAGAAAGCTGGTTATACTTGAACTATTATCGTAAGTTGCACCTTCTTTTAGAGGTGGTGTTGTTAAATTGAAAATAACACTGAGTTTTCTCGGTCCACAAGGAAACAAAATCTTCAGAAGTTTTTGTCACTCCACACGGTGATCCGTGGGTGCTGCCCCCAACACAGGTATTGCTGTGGACAGGCCCTCCTGCTGCCACCTGCTGTCTCAATGTGGTACCCTGGAGAAATGAGGGGGCACTGAGTGGGATCCAGGCCTTGTCCTTCCATTTCCTCTCTGGCCTGGAAAAAGGCACACAGCTTAACAATCCAGAGATGATATCTACCCTGTTGGAAAGCTTTTCTGCCCTCTCACACCCTTCCTGCCTTTTCCCTCCTACTTGGCATTTGTCTAGGAAAGGCCTTTTCTCCTCAGGGCTAGGACGTGCAACTTGTAGCCAGAACATCCTGTCTTACCACACAGATCAAACCAGAACGAGGATCATTTCTCCACTTCTTTTTGTGTCCTACCGTTATTACTCCCCCCCCCCCGATTCTATCTTTTGCTTTCTTACTCTCTATTTTCCCTGAATAATCTTATTTATTGTCTTGGTTCCAAATAATCCCTATGTGCTTATTTCTCTCAAAATAGAGTTCTAGCCTAGGATATTTTTCCATAACTCTTGATTGCCATGTTTTTAAAGGCCCATATGTAGTTTCACCAGCTTGTTTACACTCATCTCAATATGCCAAACCCATAGCTGTTGTCTTCTCTCAAAGCCAGCTCTTCCTCCTTTGGGTGGAGCACTGTAAGGGTGATACCTCCACTGCCTGCCTTATCCACATCCATACTTGTAACTACCTCTTTAGAGTATCCCTTTCTCCGCATCTTCCCTAGCCTGCAGATGGCTTGGGGCCCCACCCCTCACAGGTGGTCCAGCTTTCTGATAGCCACTAGACATCTTTGTAAAATGCACAGAGGGGCTCAACGCCTGTAGTTCAGCAGCTAGGTGCCGGCCACATAGACTGGAGCTGGCAGGTTCAAACCCAGCCAGGGCCTGCCAAACAATGACAACTACAACAACAACAACAAAAGTACCTGGGCATTGTGACAGGTGCCTGTAGTCCCACTACTTGGGAGTCTGAGGCAAGAGAATTGCTTGAGCCCAAGAGTTTGAGGTT
>NW_003852444.1:12994494-13002404 GCF_000181295.1 Otolemur garnettii
AAAAAAAAAAATTGGGGTGGTGCCTGTGGTTCAAAGGAGTAGGGCACCAGCCCCATATGCTGGAGGTGGCAGGTTCAAATCCAGCCCCAGCCAGAAACTGCAATAAATAAATAAATAAATAAACAAAAAGGCACATAGAACTCTATCCTTTCTCCCTTGCCTTATGCTGAAGTCTAGGTGTCAGACCCTTCATGACCCCAACCAGCCACACTCTTCAAGGCTTATTTTTCTGAGTTCACCCAGATGCTTTCTGTTGGGTACAGTCCCAGTATCTCCACATTGCCCAGCCTCTGTATATGCTGTGTCCTCTGCCCAGATCTCCCCTTTCCACCATAGTCTCAGCTGGAGAACTCCAGCTCATCTGTCAGCCCCTGGCTCAGTTGTGTGCTTGTTTGGGAAGCTTGCCTTGGTGTGGAGTTGTGGAGCACTGGTGATAGCTTATCTCCCTGTGCTGCCCCAGAGCCTGATGGCACTTCCCACAATGTGCTTGTCTACAACATAGGAGATGGCTTGAGTGGGTACGTTCACTTGGTAGCCAGCCAGCCCTACCAGGCCCCTTTGTCCCCACCTACAACTGGTATTCATGCCCTGTGGGATCCCCTCCCCTGGAGCATAGACTGGACCTAGTGATTTGCTTCTAATGGATGGGACACAGTAAAAGTCATAGAAGGTTACTTCTGAGATTAGATTACAGGTAGATTGCTGTATTCTTGCTCGTTCTCTCTCTCTCTCCCCTCCTGCCTCCCTCACTCTCTCTCCAGCTGCCGTGTTGGGAACAGCACAGTGGAGAGGCCCTCATTCCACAAGGAAATGAAGTCTTCAGCCAATAAATTGCGAGAACCTGAGGCCTGCAAGAGCCACGTGAGTGACCTTGGTGACTCCTCCCTCCAGGAGCCTAGAGATGACCATAGCTCTGCCCAAAACCTTGATGGCAGCCTGTGAGAGTCCCTAGTTCTGAGGACCCAGTTGAGCCATTCCCAGATTCCTGACCCACAGAAACTGTGATGTAATAAATGGTTGTTGGTATAAGCCACCAAGTTTGGGGTTATTCACCACACAGCAGTAGGTAACTAACTTTTATAATATAGCTCATAATGTCCATATCTAGCCTCAAACTTTCTACCTTCAATATCTAATTTTTTTAAGATAAACTTTTCTGGGGAAATAATTAGATTTATGAAAAAAATCACAATAGCACAGAGAGTTCTTTCATACCTCTTACCTAGTTTCCTTCATTGTCAATATCTTGTAAAACCATGATTCCTTTATCCATAGTAAGAAACCAACCTTGGTACGTTACTGTGAACTGAATTTTCAGACTTTATTTACATCTCACTAATTTTCCCACTGATGTCCTTTTTCTATTCCAGGATTGGAATTATATAATATTGGAATTATTATATTTTTAATAGCCTAATAGGTATCATGCCCCCAGGTACAATTCTGTGTGAGTATAGAGAAAAGAAATATGTTTGCTAATAACATTTGGGCGATCTCTCCATAGATAATAAAGAAGTGTTAGCAAAGTCTTTAATTAGAGGGTCTTATTTATACTCATTTGGAAAAATGAGAATTACAGTAATTTAACTGAAAATTGCTATTTTTGTGAGATTACTGGGAGAAGGTGGGAGTGGTTCCAAATAAAAAATAAGCCCCTAACTAGTCAAAAATACTTATAAGAAGTCAAATATATTTACTAAAAGGCAGTGATATTTTAATAAATGGAAAATTTTGTGTTTGTATTTATTTATTTATTTTGAGACAGAGCCTCACGTTATTCCCCTGGGTAGAGTGCCGTGGCATAGCTCACAGCAACCTCCAACTCCTGGGCTCAAGCGAGTCTCCTGCCTCCGCCTCCCAAGTTGCTGGGACCACAGGCGCCCACCACAATGCCGGGCTATTTTTTTTTAAGTTGCAGCCATTATTGTTGTTCGGCGGGCCTGGGCTGGATTCGAACCTGCCACTCTAGGTGTATGTGGCTGGCGCCTTAGCCACTTGAGCCACAGGCACCGAGCCATGTTTGTATTTATTAATAAGCGTATCAAGTATTATCCAAGATTCAGAGATGGTTATTTTGCACTATGATGTTGGCTCACATTAATTTTTATTTATGTAATATGCAAATAATTAATTTTCTTATAACTATATAAATTAGAAATATTCAACAAAGAATGCTAATTTCCTTTTTTCTAAATTTCTATGCAATGTGATTCAGGTCACTTTGTCTTTCTGGGTCTGTTTTCCTTAGCATCAGTTATTTTACTAGAGCATTACAACAAGAGTTATGTACTACACCCACTTAGCAGTTATAAACACTTTGCAGTACAGAACTCTGTTTTAAAAACTTCCTGTTCCCTAATTGCTCATTTAGTTGCACTATTTTGCAGCATTCCAGATGATACTTAAAGAATAGTCCATGTAAAAGTAAAATTCTCAAGAATGAGCGATGCTGCTATAAGGAAAAAGGACCCCATACTTACCACATATACCCTCCTAGTTGAATTTTTAAATAGGACATATAAATGAGAAAATCAGGGTGGCTTGTGTTATAACTAACAGGATTTGGAAACTCTTTTTGGTGCCCTAACAAAACCCAAACAGATATTTTTTAAAAAATCTGAACTCTGAAGCTAATTCACACAGGAGTGCCTGAGTCTTGGTGGCCAGGGTTTGCTGCTTAGTTGACACTGAGGGGCCCAGCGCTGCTTTATAGCCAGTGCACCTGTTTTCATCATCAATGTAACATACCCCATAGATGAACACAACACTAATTGACTAGTAAAAAAAGACAATAGATGTGCAGAAGGACGGGTGCCGAAGGAGAGAGAAAGGAAATCTAATTGGAAAAAATGGAGCAAAGTACACATAAGCACATTCACAAGAAATTACTACCCATAATACTGGGTGTTTTACTCTTCTCTATTTTAAAATGAAAGTGTCAGATGATAAGAAAGCAGGCTGTGAAGTTTACTAAAGAACAAAAATTCTGAGATTAGTTCATAACTCATTTCTCTTGTGCCTAAAAATATCATCTTGGCTATTGAAGGATGACAGATCTCAAATACTCTGGAAATTATTATTCCTTTTTGAGACAGAGGCTCGTTCTATCACTCTGGATAGAGTGCTCTGGCATCATAGCTCACAGCAACCTCAAACTCTTGGGCTCAAGTGATCCTCTTGCCTCAGCCTCCCGAGTAGCTGAGACTACACGTGCCAGCCACAACTCCTGCTTATTTTTCTATTTTTAGTAAAACTGGGGTCTTGCTCAGGCTGGTCTTGCACTCCTGAGCTCAGGCAATCTACCCACCTCGACCTCTCAGAGTGCTAGGATTACAGGCATCAGCCACTGGGCCTGGCCTCTATGGAAATTATAAATTAACAAAGGCTGAAATTTAATATACAGTCATATGCTTGCTACAGCAGAAGAATGTATATATTGTAGAGATTTGTTAACAATTGTTATTTAACTGAAAATACAATAGAATCTGTATACTATATATACAGAATCCATTACACAATGTTCTTTACAGTTTTTATTACTGAGGTAAAATTCACATAACATAAAATTCACCATTTTGACCATTCTGAAGTATGCAGTTTGTTGGGCAATCATTACCACTCTAATTGTGGCACATTTTTATCACCCCTGAAAGGAACCCTGTACCAATTAGGTAGACACTCCTCATCCCCCCCTCCTCCCACCTCCTGGCAAAACCTACTTTCTACAGATTTTCATATTCTGGACGTGTGATGTGAAGGGGATCAGGCAGGAAGTGGCCTTTTCCGTCTAGCTTCTTTGACTTGGCAGGATGGTCTCCAGGCCCGGTTATCAGCACTTCGTTCCCTGTTATGGCTGGGTAATAATTCCCTTGTATAGATAGGCCACAATTTGTTTATCTGCTTCCTGGTTTTGTTGGCATTTGAGTTGTCTTGTTCTTGAAGTGTAAACTTCTGCCTTCATCAATGTAACATACCCCATAGATGAACACGTCACATGGCTCTGAGCCCTGCAGTGACAGCCACCCTCTCTGCCTACCCCGTTCTCCTATAAGCAGACACTTTCAACTAATTTATCTATTTTTTCCAATTATCACCATTTTAAAATATTCATATCACTATGTCTTCATTGTGGCTTTATTTTATAAATTTTTCTCCTATGGGAAATAAGGATTTGGTTCTAACATCGCCACCACCACCACCTGTAAACCTTCACAATTCAGTTGTAGTGTAATTTTATTAAATTAAGAATTAGTATTAATTATATAGATATTCGTGACTGCCTAACCATATAGTTTTACATTTCCTTTTAAAACTTTTTATAAGTTCTCGGCAGCGCCCATAGCTCAGTGAGTAGGGTACTGGCCACATATACCGGGCCTGGTGGGTTCAAACCCAGCCCGGGCCAGCTAAACAAGGGCAACTGCAACAACAACAACAAAAATAGCCAGGCGTTGCGGCCAGCACCTGTAGTCCCAGCTACTTGGGAGGTAGAGGCAAGAAAATGGTTTAAGTCTAAGAGGTTGAGGTTGCTGTGAACTGTGACACCACAGCACTCTAACCAGAGTGATAGCTTGAGACTCTGTCTCAAAAAAAATAAAATAAAACTTTTTATAAATTCTAAAATGAATAATTTCATCATTTAAAAAATTTCATTTTTAAAAATTTCCCATGCTCTTAACAATTCATTCCTAATCTTTACTTCAGAACTAGGACATTCCTCCTCTTAGCATCTGCACCCCCAGCCCCCTGTCCCTTTTGTGTGTGTATATGTGTTCCTCCTGTAGTAGTTTCCAGAGAAAGGGTGACAGGAAGGTCATTTTTTTTTTTTTTTGGTTTTTTCACTTTACTCATTTTGATAATTTCCCTAGTTACAGATTTCCTGATAGGAAAAAAAATATTCCCCTCAGACTTTTGTTTTCTAGCTCCCAGAGTTATTGATGAATCTGATAGAATGCTGATTTCTGGCACCTTTTCTCTGAAAGTTTTTAGGCGTTTCTTTTTTTTTTTTTTCTTTTCCAGTTTTGGCCAGGGCTGGGCTAGAACCCACTACCCCTAGGTATATGGGGCCGGTGCCCTACTCCTTGAGCCATAGGCGCCACCCAGGAGTTTCATTTTATCCCTCTGTTCTTTACATTTCCTAAGTGTGGTAGAGGCCATCTTTATTTCTCCGGCCAGGCATTTAATAATCCTTTCATTAAGGAGATTTCTGTCTTTCAACTCTAAAACAGATTCCTGTTATTCCACAGATAATTTCTTTTCCTCCTTTTCACTATTTCTTTTTAGAACTCATACAGTTTCTCATACGTTGGACCTCCTGGATTATGGATTAACCCATTTTTCTTACTTTTTCCCCCTTCCCAGTTTTCTTTTATTCTTTTTATCTTATTCTATCTTCTGGAAAAATTCTCCTCTTTATTTCCAAAACTTCACCCTCAATTCTTATTTCTGCTAGTATACTTTTAATATTTGAGAGTTTTGTTTTGTTTTAGCATTTTTTTTTTGTTTTGAGGAAATGTTTCTGAGGATGGACTGAACCTTAAGCCCTCCTTTTTAATATGATACCCAGTCCTCCCTTGGCCATGCCTAATGTCTCTAAGCCCAGAGCTTCTCTGGGTCAAGCTCTCCAGAAAGGGAAACATGTTGAGGAGTTGGGGTGTGAGCAGGGAGAGCAAAGACTGGACTTTTCGCTGCACTGGTATGCTTGTACCTCACGGACTCCGGCTTTCAGCCCCACCTGTGTCCTCAGAGGCGGCTGCGCCTCCAGCTCCTTCCTGTTCTTCTGCACAGGTCTCAGACTGCTTACCGTGGGCTTTCTCCTCTGGGGTTGTCATCGTCAGCTTTTCTTGCTGTGCTAAATTGAGTTACTGCCTATCTGCTAGGATTGATTGACACTCTCAACCTGTCTCTGTGCATGCTCCATTCTCTTTGTCTTTACTGGTTCATACTTATTCCTCTGTCATCACATTAGTGAGGTTTCAGAAGGAGATGAACAAGTATTCACCGGGTTTAACTGAAAGATTTTTGAGTTACGTTAAATAGTACAATACAGTTTCTTACTCAGTCGGGTAATCTAGATCTGGTTCCAACCCATCTTATTTGACTTTTTATGGAGCCCAGTTTCTTTCTCTCGAAAACAGGTTGATCCTGTTGGGCTCCCTTTTAATACTCAAAGGATAATCTATGGCCCTTTTCCCTTAAAAGTAAAAAAGACAAATGCACATACATAAAAAAATTGTAACATTTTAGAAGGGTCAGAAGTCTGCCAGCTCATCCATAAATCCTCTGAGGGGAAGGGCCGGCATGGTGGCTCATGCCTGTAATCCCAGCACTTTGGGAGGCTGAGGTGGGTGAATCACCTTAGCTTAAGAGTTCAAGACCAACCTGACTTAGAGTAAGACCCCATCTGTAAAAAAAAATAGCCGGGTGTTAATGGTGGGCACCTGTAGTCCCAGCTACTCAAGAGGCTGAGGCAAGACAACTGCTTGAGCCCAAGAGGTAGAGGCTGCTATGAACTATGATGCCAGGACATTCTACCAGGGGCAACAAAGTGAGATTCTGTCTCAAAAACAAAATAAAAAGGGTGGCACCCGTGGCTCAAAGGAGTAGGGCGCTGGTCCCATATACCAGAGGTGGTAGATTCAAATCTGGCCATGGCCAAAAACTGAAAAAAATAAAAATAAAAAATAAGTTAACAAAGCCATTTTCTAATGTATTATTTATTAGGAAACCAAAAATGCTGAAGAGTCCAGGAGATAGTCTGAATTCAGTTCAGCGAGGTCAGAGGCTTCAAGACTTAAATGGCCTGATAGCTGAACAACATGGCTAGTGGGAGGAGAGTGACCAGTGATCAAAGAAACCCTCTCTCATCTGCTTACTATGGAAAATGCAGGGAGTCAGGACAAGCCCTCTCCGCAGAGGCCCAGCCAGGAGGCATTTAGCACAGTCCAAGTGTGTGCGCTGGGCTCTGCCTGACTCAGCGTACTTTCATAGTTGTGCATTGAGTAGTGACGTCAAGAACAAGCCAAACTCAAAACAGTAACTAGGTGATAGCATTGCTGTGTACACAGTAACACTACATTATTTTTGGTCTTTATTTCCAGCTCTCTAGGATCTAAAGGGGATCATTGCTTCTGAGATTTTGTTAGGGCTCCAAGGAAGTGACTGACAAACAGAACTGTCTTTTCTATTAATCCAAGGAATGAGGAGGAAATGATTTTTGTTGAGGTTAAGAGGAATTGTTAAAGGAAGGATCTTTACCAGCTGGCTTCCAAAAAATTAGTGCAACAGTACATTTAACAGGTCTTTATGTCAGGACTGGAAGCAAGCTTAGGTCAGCCCTGCTGTCAGTGTCTTCATGATACCTGGTTGAGGCTTCTTGGAGGCCCTGATCTCCTGCCACAGTGGGAGCATCATTGTGTGGGTGGAAGCCCCTTTAACCTTGGTGCCACCTTCCTTTGCCTTAGTGATTTAGTTAACCCTCTTCTTCCTTTTCCATTTATGTTATTCTAGACAATTGAGTCTGCTGAATTTGATTTGATTATTTCATAAGCAGCTACCTAGCCAATCATTCCTTTAAAAAGAGACAAGGAGGCTCCGTGCCCATAGCTCAATGGTTAGGGCGCCAGCCACATATACTGAACTTAGCCTGGGCCTGCTAAACAACAACCGCTACAACAACAACAAAAAATAGCCAGTGTTGTGGCAGATACCTGTAGTCCCAGCTACTTGGAAGGCTAAGGCAAGAGAATTGCTTAAGCCCAAGAGTTTGAGGTTGCTGTGAACTGTGTGATTCCATGGTGCTCTACCAAGGATGACATAGTGAGACTCTGTCTCAATAAGACAAATAAATAAAATAAAAAAGTAAGACAGTAAGACGGATTTTTTAAAACAGTATCTGCTGGCTCGGCGCC
>NW_003852444.1:13002655-13011105 GCF_000181295.1 Otolemur garnettii
AAAAAAAAAAAAAAAAAAAACAGTATCTGCTTCCAGTCTATAGCTGGTAAAATGGAGGCAGCAGAAGGGACAGCCGTTTTCTCAGGACTTGTATAGTGGGTGGCTGAGGGCTGAAAAGAAGCAGCTCTAGCACTTCTCTAATCTGTTCTGTCTGGGTATAATGGCCACCCATTCCAGTGGGCTTTGATTTTTTACCTAAGAATGGAATTTAGACCTCCATAGAAATTGTGTTTTGTTAGTTAAGTTGACCGGAGATATTTTGGCATCGATTTTTAATTCCCACAGTCTGCTTCTAGAGCAGGTCCACACCCCCCATTTACTCTCTCTCATCCTTAAGGGTTGAGGAACTGTGACCAGCTGTTTTCAAGCCACCCTGTTTTGAAAAGACTTTCCACTCAGGTGGCCTTGCACCGAATGGCCAGCTCTGCCCACTGCATGGAAACAATAGATACTGCCTTACAAGGGAATGTGCTGGCACTCCCCTGGTATGTGGGTGTGGCCAGGAAGCTTTGGCCAAACTGTGCTGTCTCAGGATTAGCACTTTCTAAAGCCGGAAGAGTTAGAGGGCAGTGGGTATATAACCCTTCCTCCTGGGAGGGAAAGGGGTCTGTAGGTGGATAGCAACCTTGCTGTCAAAGAAGAGGAAGAATAGCTTGGTGATGTTTCTACCATGTCTATGAGTTCTGCTTCCCTGACAAAAGTCTACAAAGTCATATGGCCCTGTACCAATGTATCAACCCTGAACATGTTGGACACCACCCACTATGGGTTGGGCAGAAGATGGCACAGGCCTAGCAGAGGTTTTGTAAGCAATACCATGCCAGAGGCTTGATGCGGCAGGAGGTGACAGGACAAAGGTATCAGAGTGTGCCAGTTGGGTGCCAGCCTTCTTAGCTGTCAGAACTGGTCTTGGAAAAAAAGGGCAGCCGTTGGGTATACTTTTGTAGGAGGCATTTTTACTCTGTGCAAACAACTGCCTCTCCCTTCCTTCCTGTGACTGAGCAGGCCAGAGGGGAAGGTCAACGGCAGGCAGAACAAGGACAAAGGCATAAAGTATGGGCTGTGCACAGACCCTTGTTCTAATCCTAGTTCATGTACTTTCTATACATGTTTTTAAAAAACCAAAACATTAGAGACTTGGGTAGGAAAGAGGCCGGAAGAAATATAGATGAACAAAGTTTCCATAACAAGTCAACAGATAAGAGATGTTTGGGGGGACTCTATGAATGACTTTGAAATAGCCTTGGGAAATGTCCTGATGCCACAGTGAGCATGGGGAAAAATCCACTAGTTTCTATGTAAGATAAAGTCAATAGCAGTACCTTGTTGAGATGTTTGGATAGTGATGTAACAGTGTCGATAAAGAGAAAAAAAGAGCTTGTGGACATGGGCATGGTGGCCTTTTTTACCTGAAGATGCCGTGGCCAGGAAAGAGGGACTGAGTTCTGGGTCCCTGGAAGAGCTTTGCCTGAGCTCAACCTCTGTTCTCAGCAGCAAGAGTCCCTCAGTGTTGTAGAATGTGAGGTCTGTTGAGTGGTGAGAGTGTTCTGAAAGACCAGGACACCTGAGGAGCTGCTTTGCCTTCTGGGATACAATGTCAGGCCTTGGAAGAAGCTGTTCCCCTTTCCTATAGTAGCTCAGTGATAATTCAGTTCAATAAAGATTCATCTGCCACCTGCCGTGCTCCAGGCACTGTCTAGGCTTTTACAGGGCTTCCCTGTAAGGTGCCTAGAACTGTGCTCCTCAGGCCGTTCCCAAGATCCTCAAGATGTTGGTTTAAGCAGTTAAACTGGTGGCAAGTGCCATACTTTCACAGTGTTAATCCATGTTGTTCTCCTAGACAAAGTTGATGTCTGGCACCACGTGACACACCTTCTCTCTGAAGAACCTTATTAAGTTCTGAGATCCCAGGAGGGGTGGAGAAAATCTTGATGTTTAATTAGATTAAGGACCTGATTATGTTCCTGACTGGTGTTCTCCCAGGTCAGCCAGAGGGAAGGCTCATTGTATGGTTTGTCCCTCCTAAACAAATTCCCACGTATCCCTTTGTTTGTACCACCTCCGCACACTAATCCCTCTGCTTATTGTGTTTGAAGATAGCTGGTGGAGATAGAGCTGAAGTTTGTGTACACGGAACAAATTAAACACTATCTGCCCCAACCTGCCTGTGCCTATCTTCTCAATGGTTGGCAGTTCTTGGAGGAACAAACAGTGCACTCAAGTTCCCAAAAAGTAGGAGTTCCAAGATTCATGACTAGGATCTCATAAAGAAGTGAAACTCATCTCCAAAAACAGGTTTATGACTGACCAAACTCCCATCAATTCCAGTATGTCTGCCCTTAGCCTGAAATGGCAAGTGAATGGGAAGTCAAGGCCAGAGCTCAGTACACTGGAGAACTCTTTCTGGTTAGGTTATAGTTTGGAATAGACCACTTTCCCGTCACTGTTCATTGAACACATGGCATCTCTAGTAATGCACATGGTACATTCTGCTTTGTGTTAGGGTCACTCATATTCGTGGTTTTCTCACCTAGTAAGGCTATGAACTTCTTGACTCAGGGTATATATTTCCAGCAAGTGCCTAGCATAAAGTAAGCACTCTGTGTGGAATCAAATTGGTGTGAAAAGCTTGGCGCCTGTGGCTCAAGTGGCTAAGGTGCCAACCACATACACCTAACATGGCGGGTTCGAATCCAGCCTAGGCCCGCCAAACAACAATGATGGCTGCAACAAAAAAATAGCCAGGCGTTGTGGCGGGGGCCTGTGGTCCCAGCTACTTGGGAGGCTGAGGCAGGAGACTCGCTTGAGCCCAGGATTTGGAGGTTGCTGTGAGCTATGACGCCACAGCGCTCTACCCAGGGAGACAGCTTGGGGCTCTTCCCCCCCCAAAATAAAATAAAAACAAATTGGTGTGAAAAGTACCATTTCCTACAGTTTCTGGGGGATTCTAGAGCTTTAGCACACAGCAAAGCTTTATGTCAACACATTTGCTGGATGTCCACAGTGAAGCAGCACATTGCTGCTGCTCCATGGAGTCAGGAACACCCATGCTGAGACACAGCAGACTCTTTGTGGTTGTCTTAGAAAGTGTAACATATCCATTATCATTCTCCATACATCGGGCAAAAAATAACATGCTTGGCCTACCTTTGGTTTACTTTAGAATCAGGTTGTTTCCTGGCTATTCAAAAAAACTACTCATGTTTAGATGGAGTTCAGGAATGGGGAGCACCTTAAGCTATAAATTTTAGCCCAAAACATCCCCATATTTTATTCCTCAAAAGGAGATTGAGGGAGTAAACTCTGTAGCTTAAATGTGTGGTTAGTAGAACTGCAGAAAGGAGGAGAGGCACAGCTGTTGTCGTATCACTTCCAACACATCCCACAACTGTCTGAGTCTACTGCCATTGTAGTAGAGGAGTTGAATTTTCAAGATCAGATTCAGCACCACGGTCAGAGCTAAAGAGATAACAAATGTGGCCTGGAGCAGCAGACCCCAAACTTGTGGGCGCCAGGGGCGGCTTTTGTGAAAGACCGTTTTTTCCACAGCCAGGGGTGGGAGTGGGAGTGTGTGGGATCTGACAGGAAGCAGAGCTCAGAAGTGATGTGAGTGATGGGGAGCAGCTGTAAATACAGATGAAGCTTCACTTGCTCACCTGCTGCGAAGCTCAGTTCCTGCCTTGCACGCCAGGGACCAGTAGTAGTCCATGGCCTGGGGATTGGTGAACAGAAGCCTAGAGGAAATCTTCTCTGTAGAAGGAAAATAAAAGGATTCTTTAGAAGAAGTATTCTTTGTCTTCCCATGCTCAAATGCAGGGGTCCTCAAACTTTTTAAAAAGGGGGCCAGTTCACTGTCTCTCAGACGGTTGAAGGGCTGGACTGTGGGCCCTGGGACGAGTCGGCTGCTAAGCAGGACAGGCAGCAGTGGCAAAAACACCTGGTGGGCCGGATAAATGTCCTTGGCAGGCTGCATGAGGCCTGCAGGATGCCTGCTCTAATGGCTTCTAAGCAAATGCTCAGGTCAGTCAGAGGAAAAATACCATAGATCTAACTGCATGTTACAATAGGCCCTTTCCTGTCCCTTCCTGGGAGACCAGATCCACAACCATAGGTCTCTACCTGAACTTAACTCCATTAAATATCTTTCTGATTTTGAAAGTAAGTCCTTTTTTCCATTCATAATTTTTTTATACTTTTCAAATTTATATATCATAGTTGTACACATTTTGGGAATACATGTGATATTGCAATATGTATATATAATGTGTAATGATCAAGTCATGGTAACTGAGGCACCTTTCACCTCAAACACTTACGTTTTCTTCGTACTGGTAATGTAGCAGTTCTGCTTTTCTAGCTATTTTGAAATGTACAGTAAATTATTATTAACTACAGTTTTCCTACTGCACTGTGGAATACTAGAACTTAATTCTTCTATCTAACTGTATCTTGTACCTTCTAACCAGCTTCTCTTTACTCTTGCTGTCACCCTTCCCTTCCTAGCTGCCGATAACGCTCATTCTACTTTCTGCCTCCACAAGATCCAATTTTTTAGCTCCCACAAAGGAGCGAGAAAATGTGATATTTGTCTTTCTGTGCTTAAAGATCTCCAGTTCCATCCATGTTGCTACAACTGACTTTTTTTTTTTTTTTTTTTTGCAGTTTTTGGCCGAGACTGGGTTTGAACCTACCCCCTCCAGCATATGGGGCCAGTGCCCTACTCCTTTGAGCCACAGGCACCACCTGACATATTTTTCTTTTTTATACCCGAATAATATTCCATTGTAGGCTCGGTGCCTGTGGCTCAAATGGCTAAAGCGCCAGCCACATACACCTAAGTTGGTGAGTTTGAATCCAGCCAGCACCCGCCAAACAACAATGACAGCTGTAACCAAAAAATAGCCAGGTGTTGTGGTGGGTGCCTGTGGTCCCAGCTACTTGGGAGGCTGAGGCAGGAGACTCGCTTGAGCCCAGGAGTTGGAGGTTGCTGTGAGCTGTGATGCCAGAGCACTCTACCCAGGGGGATAGCTTGAGGCTCTGTCTCAAAAAAAAAAAAAATTCCATTGTATAATATACCACATTTTTTTATCCATCTATCCACTGATGGACACTGCTTGACTCCATAATCTTGGTTATTGTTACTCATGCCGCAATAAAAGGCATATAGATCTTTCTTTGACGTACTGATTTCCTTTCTCTTGGATATAGACCCAGTAATGGGATTTCTGGATCATATGGCTATTCCATTTTTAGTTTTGCAAGGCACATCCATAGTGTTTGCCATGATAGCTATACTACTTCATGTTCTCACCAGCAGAACATGAGTATTCCCCTTTGTCTGCATCCTGGCCAGCATTTGGTATTTTTTGTCCTCTTGATAATAACCATTCTAAGTGAAGTGAGATGATATTTCACTGTGTTTTTGATTTGCACTTTCTGATTAGTGATGTGTTGAGGATTATTCATATGCCTGTTGGCCATTTGTATATCTTCTTTTGAGAAGGCCCATTTTTAAAACCAGCCTTTTGCTCATTAAAAAAAGCAGATTACTTGTTTTTTTGCAGGTAAGTTGTTTGAGCTCCATATATTATCTGGCTATTAATCCTTTGTCATAAGGATAGTTTGAAAATACTTTATCCTAGCCACACATGGTAGCTCATGCCTGTAATCCTAGCAGTCTGAGAGGCCAAGGTGGGTAGATTGCTTGAGCTCATGAGTTTGAGCAAAAGCAAGACCTCCCATCTCTACTAAAAATAGAAAAACTGAGGCAAGAGGATCACTTGAACCCAAGAATTGGAGGTTGCTGTGTGCTATGATACCATAGCACTCTACCCAGGGCAACAGCTTGAGACTCTAAAAAAAAAAAAATTCTCCCATTCTGTAGGTTGTCTCTTCACTTTGTTCATGGTTTCCTTTACTGTGTGGAAGCTTTTTTGCTGAGAGTAATTCCATTTGTCTCCTTTTGATTTGACTATCTTCACTTTTGAGATTTTATCCCCCAAAATGTTTGCTCAACCCCAATGTTCTCTAGCATTTCTCAGTGTTTTTTCTAGTAACTATATAGTTTTAGGTCTTACATTTAAGTCTTTAATTTATTTTCAGTTATTTTTGTACATTGTAAAAGATGTCTAATTTCAGACTTCTGCATATGAATATCTGGTTTTCCCAGCACCATTTATTAAGGAGACTGTCTTTGCCCCATTGTCTGTTCTTGGTGCCTTTATAAAAAGTAAATTGACTGTACGTGGATTTCTTTCTGGTCTTTTGGTCTATACGTCTGTTTTATGCTATTCCTTTTTGTTTTGGCAGTTACTGTAGCTTTGTTGTATAATTTGAAGTCAGATAGTATGATACCTTCAGGTTCTTTTTTGCTCAATAGTGCTTCAGCAATTTGGAGCCTTTTGTAGTTCCATATGAATTTTAGGATTTTTTTTCTATCTATGTGAATAATTGGCATTTTGACAGGGATTACATTGAATCTATAGATTGCTTTGAGTAGTGTGGACATTTTCACAATATTGATTCCTCTAATCTACAATCATAGGCTATCTTTTCCATTTGTGTGTGTGTCCTCTCCAACTTGTTTTATTAGTGGTTTACATTTTTCCTTACAGATAATCTTTCACTTCCTTAAATTTATTCATAGATATTTTCCCTTTTATAGCTTTTGTGACTGAGTTTGCATTATTGATTTCTTTTGCAGATTGATCACTGTTAGCATATAGAAATGCAAGCTACTGGGTTTTTTATGTTGATTTTCGTATCTTGCAACTTTAATGAATTTATCAATTCTAAGAGGTTTTCGTGGAGTCTTTAGGTTTTTCTGAATACCATATAAAATTTTATTGCCTGCAAACATAGAAAATTTGCCCTCCTTTTTCCTTATTTGGATGCCATTTATTTCTTTCTCTTGCCTCATTGCTCTAGCTAGGACTTCCAATACAGTAGAACTTCTGTACATTGACCATCCAAGGGACTGTAACAATCTGGTCAACATCCAGAGGTGGTCAACATAGGGAGCTTCCATCAAATACATGCAGTGCATGTCCAGTCTTGGAAAATTAGGTCAATTTAAGGAGGTGATCAATGTAGTGAGGTGGCTGACTCTGGAGGGTCTACTGTACTATGTTGAATAAAAATGGTAAAATTGGGCAGGCACTCTTGTCTTGTTTCAGATTTTCATGGAAAGGCTTTCAGGCTCGGCGCTTGTGGCTCAAGTGGCTAAGGTGCCAGCCACGTACGCCTAAGGTGGCAGGTTCAAATCCAGCCCAGGCCTAACAAAACAACAATGAATGCTGCATTCAAAAAATAGCCGGGCGTTGTAGCAGGCTCCTGTGGTCCCAGTTACTTGGGAGGCTGAGGCAGGAGACTCACTTGAGCCCAGGAGTTGGAGGTTGCTGTGAGCTGTGATGCCACAGCACGCTACCCAGGAGGATAGCTTGAGGCTCTGTCTCAAAAAAAAAAAAGAAAGGCTTTCAATTTTTTCCTCTTCATGGTATTAGCTTTGGGATTGTCACACATGGCCTTTATCATGTTGAGGTATGCCTTTTCTATACCCAGTTTCTTGGGGGGGGAGGATGGTTATCATAAAGGTATGAGTTTTATTGAATGATTTTTCAGTATTTATTGAAATGATGTGTTTTTTTCCTTGATTCTGTTGATGTGATGTATCTTGTTTATTGATTTGCATATGTTGAACCATCCTTGCACCCTTGGGATGAATTCTAATTGATTATGGTAAATGATCTTTTTTATACGTTGTTGAATTCTGTTTGTGAGGAATTTTACATCTATGTTCATCAGGGATATTGGCCTCCAGTTCTCTTGTTATGTCTTTAGTTTGGGGTAATTCTGAACTCACAAAATAAGTTTGGAAGTATTCTCTCTCCTTCATTTTTTAAATATAATTAGAATGGAATTGGTATTGGTTCTTCTTTAAATTTTTGAAAGAATTCAACCATGAAGCCATTGGTCTGGCCCTTTCTTTGGGAGACTTTTTATTACTACTTTAGTCTTGTTACTTGTTATTGCTCTGTGTAGGTTTTTTATTTCTTCTTGGTTCAATCTTGGTAGGTTGTATGTGACCAGAAATTTATCCATTGTCCAATTTGTTGGCATATAGTTCATAATAGTCTCTAATGATCCTTTGTATTTGTGGCATTAGTTGTAATGTTTCCTCTTTGTCTCTGATTTTATTTGGTTCTTCTCTCTTTTTTTCATATTCTAGCTAAAGGTTTTTTTCAAAAAAAAAAGTTTTTGAACTTTTGTGGGGTTTTTGGTCTCTATTTCGTTTATTTCTGCTTTAATCCTTACTATTTCTTTTCTTCTACTGATTTTTTTTTCTCTTTTTTTTTTTTTTTTTTTATTGAATGGTAACTGTGTACATTGATGCACTTTGGGGGTACAGTGTGGTGTTTTCATACACAATCCAAGACACTTCCATCAAACTG
>NW_003852444.1:13011656-13023847 GCF_000181295.1 Otolemur garnettii
CTGGGACCACAGGCGCCTGCCACAACGCCCGGCTATTTTTTGGTTGCAGCCATCATTGTTGTTTGGCGGGCCCAGGCTGGATTCAAACCCACCACCTTGGGTGTACGTGGCTAGCGCCTTAGCCACTTGAGCCACAGACACCAAGCCTCTTCCTAATTTCTTTATTGACATATTGGTTGTTCAGAAGCATGTTATTTAATTTTCATGTATTTGTATAGTTTCCAAAGTTCCTTTTGTTATTTTAGTTTTATTCTTTTGTGTTGAAAAAATATATATATACTTGATATGATTTCCTCTCTTTTGAATTTGTTGATACTTGTTTGTAGCCTAACATGAGCTATCCTGGAGAATGTTCCATGTACTGATGAAAAGAATGTGTATTCTGTAGCAGTTTAATCAGATGTTCTGTAAATGTCTATTTGGTTTGAATATAGCTTAGCTCCAATGTTTCTTTGTTGATTTCCTGCTTGGGTGATCTGTCCATTGCCACAGTGGAGAGCTGGAGTCCCTGATTCTGTAGTACAGTCTGTCTTTCCCTTTAGATCTATTAGTGTTTGCTTTGTGTGTTTGGGTGCTTTACTGTTGTGATATCCTGTTACTGAACTGATCCCTTTATCATTATATAATGACTTTGTCTCTTTTTATAGTTTTGACTTTGAGTATATTTTATCTTATATAAGTACAGCTACTCCTGTTCTTTTTGGTGTCCATGTACTTGGAATATATTTTTCTATCCCTTCACTTTCACTCTACTATGGCATTATAGGCAAAGTGAGTTTCTTGTAGGCAGCATATTATTGGGTCTTATTTTTTAATCCGTTGAGCCACACTGTGTTTTTTTAATTAGAGAATTTAGTTCATTTGCATTCAGTGTTATTATTGATACATAAAACATAACTGCAGTCATTTTATTACTTGCTTATGAATTATGTGTAATTCCTCTCTTCCTTTCTTACTTTCTTACTGTCTTTGTGGTTAAGAGATTTTCTTGGTAGCTCTCCAGTTGTAATTTGTTGCTTTTTATTTTCAGTGTATCTATTATAAGTTTTTGTTTTGTGGTTACCAGGAAGTTAATAAAAAACATCCTTGGGCGGCACCTGTGGCTCAAGGAGTAGGGCGCCGGCCCCACATACCAGGAGTGGTGGGTTCAAGCCCAGCCCCAGCCAAAACTGCAAAAAAAAAAAAGAAAGAAAGAAATCCTGTAGTTATAACAAGTGTTTAAAACTTGATACCAAGGGTGGTGCCCGTGGCTCAAAGTAGTGGGGCGCTGGCCCCATAGGCCAGAAGTGGTGGGTTCAAACCCAGCCCTGGCCAAAAACTGCAGGAAAAAACCCAAAAAACTTGATACCTAGTTAATATTGATCACATACCAACAAAAAAAACAAACCCTGGTCAAATTCAATCCCTTCTGTGTGAATTTGGTTTTATAAGAGACTGGATCTTGTTCTGTCACATAGGCTGGAACACAGTGGCACAATCGTAGCTCAGTGTACCCTTGAACTTCTGGACTTAAAACAATCCTCTTGTGTCAGCTTCCTAGTAGCTCGAACTTACAGGCACATGCCAGCATGCCTAGCTAATTTTGTGGGGGGAGGGGTCTCAAACTCCTGGCCTTAAGCAATCCTCTTACCTAAGCCTCCCAAAGTGCTTGGATTACAAACATAAGCCACCATGCCTAGCCCATTTTGAATTTTTGATGTCCCTATTTAGATTGTCTGTATTGCCTATCCTAACAAATTATTATAGTTACTGACTTTGTCAAAGTTAAAGGCTTTGTCATTTCATGTTTTTACTAAAAATACTTGTGATTTACCTACATAATTACAATATCAATATAACAATTATATCCTTTTCTTTCAATTTGAAGGACTTCCTTTAGTTTTCTTTTGTGGAACAGTTGTAGTAGCAATTAACTACCTCAAGTTTTCTTTGTCTAGAAAAGTCTTTTTCCTTAATATCCGAAGGATAACTTTTCTGGGTTATCTGCAGTATTCTTGGTTGGCAAATTATTTTCCTTTAGCACTGAGAATGTATTTTCCCACTCCCTCCTAGATTATAAGGTTTCTGCTGAGAAGTCCAATGCTAGGATTGGTTCTCTTTGATATATTATTTGCATTTTTTCAGGAGATGGATGAGAGGATACTTTCAAGATCCTCTCCTTGTATTTGACTTTTGTGAGTTTGATTATACATGTATTATGCTTTGAAGTATTCTTATTTGGGTTGAGTCTAATTGGTAATCTTTGGCTTTCCTGTACCTAGCTATCTGTACCTTTCTCCAGGTTTGGAAAGCTTTCTATTATTATTTCTTTGATTAAGTTTTATACCCTTTTGTCTTTTTCACTTCTCTCTTTAATGACAATAACCTGAGTGTTTGTTTTTGTTGTTGTTGTTTTTGTTTTTCAGACAGAGTCTTACTTTGTCGCATTCAATAGAGTGCCTTGGAGTCATAGCTCAGGCAACCTTAAACTCTTAGGCTCAAGCAGTTCTCTTGCCTCAGCCTCCCCAGAAGCTGGGACTACAGACACCCACCACAACATCTGGCTATTTTTAGAGATAAAGTCTCACTCTGGCTCAGGCTGGTTCCAAACTTGTAAGTTCAGGTAGTGCACCCAACTAGGCCTCCCAGAGTACTAAGATTATAGGCATGAGCTGCCGCACCTGGCCTTAAGCATTTGCTTTTTTGATGGTCCCATAGACTCTGTATGCTTTGTTCATTCCTTCTTATTTTTTTCTCCTCTCATGTATTTTCAGATATTCTGTCTTCAAGCTGATTCTTTCTTCTGTTTGATCAGTTCTGCTGTTAATGCTCTCCGTTGCATTTTTTATTTCATTCATTGTATGTTTTTAAGTTTCAGGATTTTTATTTCTTTTTTTAATTCACTCTTTCAGTTAAACTTTTCCTATGTATTTTGGAATTGATTCTGTTTGTTTTATTAAAGTTCCTTGAGCTTCCCAAACAACTATCTAGAATTCTTTGTGTGAGAGATCACACATCTCCATCACTTTAGGGTTGGTCTCTGGTGCCTTATTTTATCTGTTTGGTGAGGTCATTTCCCTGAATGTTACTGATGCTTGTGGAAGTAAAATAACGTCTGCACATTGAAGGATTAGGTTTACATTTTAGTCTTCAAAATCTGGCTCTTTTTTTTTTTTTTTTTTTGTGCCTACCCTTCAGAGGGCCCTCCTGGATTCTAGCCAACTGACTGAGAATCTTCCTGAGCCTGTGACCACTGAAGCCATTTCAGCAATAGAGGATGCTCTGAGCCCATGATTGTTACAATCTCGTAAGAGATCTAAGGTTGATGTGGCTTCCTGTCCCAGTTGGACTTGGTGTAGACCCAAAGAGGGTACTTGATCTGTGTGCGAATGTTGTCCAGGGACCTGAGCCCAGAAGACTGTCCCAATGGCCCAGACAGGCATGCTTCCTATTAGGTCTTTTTCTCTCTCTGTACAAGTAGGATAGTTCCCTAACTATAGCAGGAAGGGATAGAGTTATTACTGGGTCCTTTGGGGGTCTGCTGTGGGAAGGAGGCTGGTAGGTCTGTCTCACTGGCTCAGATGGGGTGTGTCACCCAGCAGGTCTCTGCACAAGACTGGGTCACCTTAGGATCTGTTTGAGTTAGTGTAAACCATCACCAGGCATCCTCAGTAACACGTGTATTGAGTTAGTTATTTCCAGTGTTGTTTCCCTGCTGGTATCAAACCGGGTTGGGATTCATGCACATGGCCCTCTGACAATTGGTGCCCAGATGTGGGGCTCACACCTAGAAAACCTGGTTTACTTCCCCTACCTGAACAAAACTGGCTTCTCCCTCCCTCTCTGCTTACATACACCATTGGTTGTCTACCAACCTCCTATCACTTACCCTGGCTTTCTCTCTATCTAGTCTTCCTGGGAACTTAAGATTCAAGCCGGGTGGTACCAATAGCTCAGTGGGTAGCACCGGCCACATATACTGAGGCTGGCAGGTTTGAACCTGGCCCAGGCCAGCTAAAACAACAACAAAATAGCGTGACGTTGTGGCAGTCCCTATAGTCCCAGCTACTTGGGAGGCTGAGGCAAGAGAATCGTTTAAGCCCAAGAGTCTGAGGTTGCTGTGAGCTATGACACCATGGCACTCTACCCAGGGCAACAGCTTGAGACTCTGTCTCAAAAAAAAAAGAGAGAGAGAGAGAGAAAAGATTCTTTCAACCGTATCTTTTGCATATGCACCTTTGTTAAAAACTAATAAAAACCTTCTGAAGAAGCCAGGAAAGGGCTATATTAATTCTCAGTCTACCTAGCCATCTCTAGGCATCCTCAGACTTATTTTTCCTTAAAACAGGTGTTAAGTGAGTTATTTCCAGCATTGTTTCCCAGCCTGCATTCAAACCAGGTTGGGGATTCACAAGCATCAACCCCCTGACATCTGCTGTGGGACAGAGGTTGGCAAACTTGTCAAGGAGGCTCAGATGCCCAGGCTGTGATATATGAGTGAGTCTCCTTCTGGGTCCTTGTGTGAGCAGCTCTGAGCCAGGACCTCAGCTCAGGAAGGCTGAAGCACAGCCCCAGGGCCACCTTCAGGTTCCTTGTTGAGACCAATGTCAGTGGGCAGACAAATCTTTCTACAAAGGCACTTGTGTATGTGATTCCTTCTGGATCCTTTGGCAGATAGTTTTGGTTGCAGACCTAAGGCCGAATGGGGCTATAGCCAAGCCTCCATCCCACAGCAGATCCCAGAGGGTCTCAGTCTCAGCTCTGGCCCCTCATGGTATAGGTGGGGAACTATCTTTATCTGTGCAGGCCCCTGCTGGGTCATTTCCAGGCTTGAACTCAAAAGCCAGGGCAGCAGATCAGGCACCTTGGTGTCAGCCTGTACTCTCAAATCAACTCTCCTCTGTCTTGGGCTCCCCCAGCGTTTAACAAATTCCTACCTGAATCCTGATGCTGCTGCAGAGAGACTTTTGACTGTGGATGAGTACAGAATACTTCTTGTGGGGGAATATGAGTGGGTGATCTCCTACCATCTTGGTGATGTCACTTGGTAAATGCAGGCTCAAGGACAAGGTGGTCTTGGGAAGTACATCCGTGATTATCTTTCATGGCACAGGCTTTTTTCATGGGACATGTTAATTTATTACTATTGGTCGAGTGCCTTGGTGCTTGATTCAGGACCTCTGTTAAATTCTCCCTTTTTACTTCTGTTTTCAAGTTCCAACATCAGATGCTTCTTTTATGGAAAAGCCTAATTGCTGTGGAATTTAATGTATGTCCTACTTCCATATCCAGATCTCCTCCTTCTTGATAAATTGACAGTATTCCCATGACTCACCTTTAGGTTATGGGCTGGAAGGCACCACACCTTTTTTTTTTTGGTCTCACCGGCTCATGTTGCTAAGTGTCTTCAACTCTAGGAGGGAAAAAAGCATTAATGAATTATGTTAATAATATGATGTATTAAAAGAGGTACCTTTTTTTTTTTTTTTGAGACAGAGCCTCAAGCTGTCCCCCTGGGTAGAGTGCTGTGGCTTCACTGCTCACAGCAACTTCCAACTCCTGGGTTCAAGCAAGTCTCCTGCCTCCGCCTCCCAAGTAGCTGGGACCACAGGTGCCCGCCACAACACCCGGCTGTTTTTTGGTTGCAGCTATTATTGTTGTTTGGCGGGTCCGGGCTGGATTCGAACCCGCCACCTTAGGTATATGTGGCTGGCGCCTTAGCCGCTTGAGCCACAGGCGCCAAGCCAAAAGAGATACCTTATAAACCCACAAATTAGACTTTTTTAAAGTCTGACCTGCTTCTCTCCTACCCCATGGCCTATAGTTACATAATTTTCTGTACTTTATGCCATGAGGAATGCCTAGAAAACTCATCATAAAATAATATAGTTTTAATTTATTTAATAAAAATAATATTTTTCAGTTCTAACATAAATTCTTTTGAATTAGCAAAAGGAACAAAGGGAAATGAAACTTGGTTACATAATAGGTAGTGTAAAATGAACAAAACAATAACCTATGAAGCAACAGAAAATGGGAATTATATGTTCTGTGTCTTGAGTTTTATATATTTTTTTAAGACGGTAGATAAGTTTCCAGAATTCACCCAATGAGATGTTTAGAATAGGCAAATCCATACAGCTAAAGAGCTAATTAGTAGTTGCCAGGGGCTGAGAAGAGGGATGGATGGGGAATGACTATTTAACTGGTACAGGATTCCTGTTCTGGAATTAGATAGTGTTAATGGTTACACAACATTGTGCATGTACCAAAAGGTATGAATTATACACTTTTACATAGCTAAAATGGTGAATTTTATGTTATGTGAATTTTACCTCGGTAACAAAAGCTGTTTATAACATATCATTCATTGATACTGATTCCAGAAAGACTACATTGTAGAGAACAAATTGTCTTAAAGTTGATAAAAATGTGGTACATTTGATTATATAGAAATTTGAAACTTATGTACAGATAGCATTATATCAATTAATTTATTGCATATAACAGAAAAATCCATAATAAGAGTAATTAAACAGATTAGAAGTTTATTTTTGTTTCACAGACATAGCCTGGATGTGGCCAGTCCAGAGCTCATTACCCTTCTCCATGGTTTGTTCAGGGACCTAGATATCCTACCTTCAGTATTTGACTTCCGTCCTCAAAGTTACTTTAGCGCCTCACATGGCTGCTAAAGTGCCAGCCATCATTTCACATTCCAGTAATGCAGCAGGAAGAGGGAAAGGACAAAAATGCATTTCTATCGAGGAAGTCAGCCCTCTTTGAGCAAATAAAGTGACGGTTAAATAAATACATGCAGCCATAAAATGGGAAAAGTTCCATTCGGGCAGGATCCCTATCTGCTTCGGCAGCGCAGTCCCAGGACCTGGCTCTGGGCAGAGCACATTGAAGGCACTAAAACTTCTGGGAAGGGAATGGATACTTGTATGGATATGGATAAATGTGTCATGTAGCCATTTAAATATTTTCAAAACTAATAAACAGGGAAATGTTCATTGCACTATAATGCATGAAAGCAGAATATTAAAAACTACATTTTTGTGTGATCCCAATTTTATTGAAAAGGTATATGTATGCCTAGAAAAAGACACCACCAATGGGAGGAAGTGATGTTTACAGGATCAGAGCTTTGAGATAATTAATGATTTTCTAAATGCATGGTAAAATTGTATTGCTATTTATGGTGAAATTACATTGATGAAATAATGTCTTTTCCAATTTGCTGCGATGCACCAGAGTATTACCTTTTCTAATTAGAAAACAAACCAATAGGCTTAAAAATCAACTAGAAGAGGACCATGTCAGTCTAAGAACAGGTAGAGAGCCTAGAAACCAAAGAGAGCCACCAGCAGCTGCTGCAGTTGCGAAGGGAGCCCAGCAGTTCTGCTTCAGAGCTTCCCTCGCTCAGCCCCTTTGTTTACCATTTGGGTGGAAGAGGATGCCGACATCTGCAAGTGACAGGCACATGGAACTGTTCCTACCCCTGCATTTGGGGGAAGCAAAATGTTTCTCTATCCAACAGCGCTGGTTTGCTTTTCTTTTCTTTCTTTTTTTTTTTTTAAATTAACCTAATAGCTGGGTGTGTAAGCACTTGTTCTTCAAATGTGAAGATAATTTTAAAGCTACCACAGGGAAAGCAGATTAATCGTCTTCTATATTCTATATCCACCTAAGACCACAGCACATGCTCACATTGAACTCAGCACTTCTCAGCACAGTCGTCCCTACCACCACCCTGAATTATCCCACAGATATGGGCTAAATTGTGTCCCTTCTAAAAATTTAAATATTGATGTTTTAAACCCCACTACTTCAGAATATGACTGTATTTGGAGATGAGTCCTTAAAAAGCAAATGGAGTTGAAGTGAGAGCGTTAGCATGGACCCTAATCCAGCATGACTGGGGTGCCCATTAAGAAGAGGAAATTAGGCACAGAGGGAGGCCAGTGCTAAGACAGAAAGAGGGGGTGGCCATCTCCAAGCCAAGGAAAAAGGCTCAGAAGACATTGACACTGCTCACATCTAGCCCCGAAAATTGTGAGAAAATAAATTTCTGTTGTTTAAACCACCCATCTGTGGTGCTTTGTCACTGCAGCCTGAGCTGACTAATGCACATGCCCATAATGTTAATTAGACGGTTGGTGACTGTGATGGTTAATATGATGTGTCATTTTGGCTAGGCCATGGTGCTCAGTTGTTAACATAACTGAGTTGTTGTTGGTCTGGATGTTGCCGTGACAGTATTTTTAACTCAGTTGTTGGTCTGGATGTTGCTGTGAAGATATTTTTAAGGTGTGATTAATATTTAAATCAGTTGACTATGAATAGAACAAGTTACCCTCATAATAGAGGTAGGCCTCATCCGATCATTTTAAGGCCTTAAGAAAAAAGACTGAGGCTTCTAAAGAGGAAGAATTCTGCCTCCAGACTGCTTTCAGACTCGAAACCACATCAACTCTTATCGGCCCCAACCCACTCCTCCCCAATCACATGAGCTAATTACTTAAATCAATCTCTTTCTGTATTTGTGTATATACATGTACCCACCATATCTGTGTATATGTACATATCCACACATACATACATGTATGTATGATTCTGTTTCTCTGGAGGACCCCAAAACAGTGATTAAGACCTCATATTTCATATACTTAGCTGTGTGTTCATTTTTTTTGAGACAGAGCCTCAAGCTGTCCCCCTGGGTACAGTGCCATGGCATCACAGCTCACAGCAACCTCCAACTCCTGGGCTCAAGTGAGTCTCCTGCCTCTGCTCCCAAGTAGCTGGGACTACAGGCGCCCGCCACAACGCCTGTAGCGTTTTTGGTTGCAGCCATCATTGTTGTTTGGCGAGTCCAGGCTAAATTCGAACCCGCCAGCTCAGGTGTATGTGGCTGGTGCCTTAGCTGCTTGAGCCACAGGCGCTGAGCCGTAGCTGTGTGTTCTTGCTTGTTAGGTAAAATACATGTTTCTCATACTTCTGTTCTATAAAATATATAGAACTATAGGTAAAATACATGTCTCTCATACTTGTGTTCTATAAAATATATTGCTTATTTCCTGATTTGTGGGTAGATGAGCTGGTCAAATGCTCGCATCCAAGCAAGTTAATTCATCAGTGAGCCATCCTTTCCTGTGTTATAAGACATCAGGCATTGCAAGAGGATGTTATCAGATGAGAGCCAGGAAGAAGGAAGAGAAATCGCTCATTCGCAGGCCTTACAGTTTACACCCACAGTGTGCTAATAGCCAGTAAATTCCATGAGAATGAACAATGACAGTGATCATTTTAAAGTATCTTTGTTCTGAGCATCCTGCTTTTGCCTTTTGATCCTGCCTAATCTTGTTCTCCCCTGTACATGTACCGCCTCATTTCTTTCTTCAGAAATGGCAAGTGTTCTTTCTGCTCTGTTAAGTATGTAAACAGCTTCTAATCCAGAGAGAAATCAGCTATAGATGTGTGGGGGTTTGGCCAGGCGAAACAAAGATGTGAGGCAGGAAAGAACTGGGCAAGCCAAGGGAATGCCTAGGAGTGTGGCTTGCCGAAGGGCAGGGCGTGTCGGGTGGGGAAGAGGGACGTTCCTATACTCTTACCTGCAACTCACACGTGAGAGAGCCTCACTGCAGCAGCCCGGCTATGTGGCTGAGGGACAGAGAGCCAGGCAAAGCTGACAGCTACATAGTCTGCTCCAGAGATTGGCTTTCTGTTACCTGGTTCTAAAAAAGCACTGTCCAAATGTTTTCCTTCCCTAGTACACCTGCAAATTTCTATGTTTGAAGAGACCCTCATGAAGATGGGGGTGGGGTGATACTGAGACAAGCCAGGGCACCTGGGCCCTGATTAGGAGGCTAGTCTTTTAAATAATGAGAAAGACACAGCAGCCCCCAGGGCAGACACCAAAACCGTTTGAGAGTGCTGCTCACCGTAATGTGCTAAGAAGTAGCACTGTCCGAGAGACTTTCTGCAGTGATGGAAGTATTTTATATCTGCCCTATCCAAGGGGGTAGCCTTCATCCATACAGGGAGTCAGAGTACTTGAGATGTTGCTAATGTGACTGAGCAGCTGACTTCAAGGTCATATTTAATTTTAATTAAAATCCAAATAGCTAGGGTCCGGGTGGCTGAGTCCTGTAATCCTAGCACTTTGGGAGGCTGAGGTAGATTGCTTGAGCTCATGAGTTCAAGACCAGCCTGAACAAGAGCAAGACCCTGTCTCTAAAAAACAGCCAGATGTTGTGGTGGGCACCTGTAGTCCCAGCTACTCAAGAGGCTGAGGCAAGTGTGAATCTTTTGAGCCCCGGAGTTTGAAGTTGCTGTGAGCTATGACAGCATCGCACTTTACACCATGGCAACAAAGTTAGACTCTGACTCAAAAATAACAATAATAATGATAAAAAGAAAATAAAATCCAAATGGCCACATGTGGCTAGTGGCTGCCACTGGACAGCACAGCCATGAGATTTTCATAACATACTGACAGATGTGTTCTGATGTTCAGGGGCCGTGTGCTCTATGTGGGCTCACCATCCGCTTGCTACTGAGTGGTCCCACTGGGATTATTAGCAACCTTGAAGAGTCGGTCGGACCAGTGAGAATAAAGGTGTTTCCTAAAAACCTAAGACACTACTGGAGGAGCTTATGCACCTAGCAGGATCTCATCATGCTAATAGTGAATGAGGGCGCCCTCTACAGGGCACCCTCTGTCCTGTGTGTTAACCAAATTTGCATAACAAATCCCTGTCCTATGGTCACTTGTAACTCTACCACAGAACTAAAACTTCCCACCTTTGGACTGTTTCTAAAGATGGGCTTGTTCTGTTTTTATTTACTTCAGTAGATTCAGAAGAAAATCTCTAGTTATTGAGGAGCCTTATAAATCGAAAAAAAATTTACACTTCTCATACTTGTCTTGAGAAAATTTGGGCTAAGCCATGGACTCAGAAGCTCTCAGCAATCTCCCTTCCTTAATGACTGGGCTCCTCTCAGCCCTACTGGGCTTCACTTCTGCCATCTAAATAGCTGGGAGAAAAATACCTTCTCAGGGTTCTTTGAGGAAAAAGAGCAGAACTATCATAAAGCATTTTAAGAAGTGCAGAGTGTCCTTCAGTATAAATTATAACAAGTGATTACTTACTTGATTTCCATTTTGCAGGGGGAATGAAGTATTTAGTGTAATATGGAAGTGGTTTAACAGTGCAATTACAGCCGAGACTTTAAGAATAAGAAACTTCGCCAAATGATCTCAAGAGAAGAAGGGTACTGTTTGGTTTCCCGCGTCAATTTTTAAGAGAATTGTTACAGATTGAAAGGGAAGTGAGTGGCTGTGGTAGATACTGTCACTAGCTTTCAAATAATGATTGTGACTTGACTCATTTCTGAGAAACGAGTAAACAAATTCTTTCATTTTAACTGCTGGATTATATTGCTCAAGTCCATCTGTTTGTACCCATTTGAAGGCTCCATCACACATTATTGTGGCAACGGTCATCCTGAGTCAGCTTGAGTAATCATGGTTAATAAGTTTGGTTTCCCTCTCATCTGTTTTTCACTCAAACTTCTGTCTCTACCCCCAATTTTTTTCCTTCTTTCCTGAGAGCTATTTAAGCACATGAATTATCATCCTTAATCCTGAAGAGCAAGGAAATTTCCATGTTAGTAGAAGAACTCCAATAAGGATAGGATGCCACATAACTTACTGTCCAAAGTGAGGCATGCTAGAGAATGAAAGGGGACCATTTTAGTAAGAAATCTGGGCAACAAGTTGTCAAGTGAGCACCCTAACTAAAGAAATAAACAAAAACATATGGAAAGGTGGTCAACCTGTTATCGAAGCAAAAAACAAATGAGGCCATCATATACCTGCCAGATTGTAAAAAATTAAAAAGTACAACAGTACCAAGTGCCAGTAAAGACATGGGGTAACTGGAACTCACACCACTAGGAGTTCACGTTACAGCCACTTTTGGAAACAGTTCTGTGATATCTGATAAAGATGAACAATATATATCCTGTAATTCAGCAACTCATTCCTCCAATTTAAGTGCCAGAATGTTCACAGAAATGTTGTTCATGGCTTGGCGCCTGTGGCTCAATTGGGTAAGCGCCAGCCACATACACCTAAGGTGGCGGGTTCGAATCCAGCCCAGGCCCACCAAACAACAATGACAGCTGCAGGCTCGGCGCCTATAGCT
>NW_003852444.1:13027652-13028669 GCF_000181295.1 Otolemur garnettii
TCCTCCTACCTAAATCCACCAGTAACTGCTTAGAAGTAAACGCCAAGATCTTGACCACGGGCTACAATTTGCACATGCTCTGGTCTCTGCCAACCTCTTTGATTACATTTCTTACTATTCTCTCCTTTTATTACTACATTCCCCACTGGCTTTCTTTTTGTACCTCAAAATTCATTCTCACCTTAGGGTCTTTGCACTTGGTAGTTTCCTCTGTTGGAAATGTTCTTTCTTCAACTTTTTCCATAATTAACTCTTCTTCCTTAATTTAAATTGTAAATGTTATCTCCCTCTCCTGAACCCTCCTATTCCTAAAGTTCTTTTTTATCAGCAAGAAAGGCTGGGTTATCCTAATGTAACAAACAGTAGTGGCTTAAAAACAACAAAGGTTTATTTCTTGCTCAGTCTATGTGTTACAGGCTGGCTGAAGACCTAATCCATGCTGTCCTCACTCTCGGCTGAAGGAGAAGCTTCTATCTTGAGTGATGCTGGTCACCATGTCTGAAGGAAAGAAGTCTCTGGAAGGGCCTGCAATGACAAGCAACACTCAGCCTGGAAATGACATGCATCATTTCTGCTCACAAGTTATTATGCGGAACTGGTTACATGGCTCTGCCCAACCACAGGTGCCTGAAAGTCAAGTAGCTCTAATGGCCATCACATTTCTATATTTTGTTTACACAGTGTTTTTTCTAGCTTGAGGAACAGATAAACTTTTGTGTATCCATCACCAAGTTAATAAATAAAATGACCCCAAGACCTTAGAAGCTCCTCTTTAATGTGTCCTTCCCTCCGCAAGGAGCTCCCTGCCATCCTAGCTTTTGGGTTAGTATGACCCATAGTTTTGCCCCCTTTTAATTGTTTACTGTCAGATGTTTTGGACCTTTATAAATGGCTGTATTTTCTTTCAATAAATGCAGTATTTATAAGATTTATCTATGTTGAGGAACATAGCTATTATTTAAATGTATCCATTATAATGCTGAAGTAGTGCTGTTCTCAATTTTAAGTTTTTTTTTT
>NW_003852444.1:13032321-13038952 GCF_000181295.1 Otolemur garnettii
AGCCATCATTGTTGTTTGGCGGGTCCGGGCTGGGGATTCGAACCCGCCACCTTAGGTGTAGGTGGCTGGCGCCTTAGCTGGTTGAGCTATAGGCGCCGAGCCAGGCTTGGGGTTAGTTAAAAGGCAGCTTAGATGTGAAGAAGGGGGAGCCTGTGACTCAGCAGAGCCCCTAGAGGTAGAAAATAAATGAGATTAAGGAGGGACGAAATGGACGAGGCTGCAGCCAGAGAGGACCTGGCCTCTGCATGTGGCCATCAGCTGGAAAAAGTGATCTAGCCTCCCGGGAGGGCACTGGGCAGGTGAGTCTGGCCCACAGAGGTTAATCAGTGACCAGAAGAGACACAGATCACCAGAATTTTTCGCCTAAAATGGGGAGAGGGAAAAGAAGTTTTAAAAGGCACTGAGAGACTGTATATGAATGCTATATAGAAAAGCTAAATGGAGGGCGGTGCCTTTGGCTCAGTGGGTAGGGTGCCAGCTGAGGGTGGTGAGTTTGAACCCGGCCCAGGCCAAACTGAAACAAAAAAAAATAGCCAGGCATTGTGGCTGGCACCTGTAGTCCCAGCTACTGGGGAAGCTAAGGCAAGAGAATTGCTTAAGCCCAAAGAGCTGGAGGTTGCTGTGAGATGTAACACCATGGCACTCTACCAAGGGCGAT
This sequence comes from Otolemur garnettii, assembly GCF_000181295.1. NCBI lineage: Eukaryota > Metazoa > Chordata > Mammalia > Primates > Galagidae > Otolemur > Otolemur garnettii. Next base: position 13,032,980 of record NW_003852444.1, read on the forward strand.
AGTGAGACTCTGTCTCAAAAAAAAAAAAAGAAAGAAAGAAAGAAAAGAAAAAAAGCTACTAGATTGAGAGAGTTGAGAAAAGAAAATTAAGGAAGAGAATAAAGGAAATTTTCAGAAGATTTACTCTGATGGGGAACAAAAATAATCATGAAGCCTGGGAGGAGATGTGATTAAAGGAGGTTTTATTTCTTCTAAGATGGGACATAGGAGAGCATGTTTGTTTGCTGATGGTGATTGAAGAAAGAGGAATAAAATGACTCAGGAGATTAAGAGCTTAATTCACAAGGGAGGATGGGTCTGATCCAGAAGAGACATGAATCCTTCATCCAAGGATGGCAGGAACAGGTAAATGTCTGTTGTGGTGGAACTATAAAGTAGTGCTCCTTGACTGAAGCAATTTTCTCTCACTTATGAACAAAATAAATGGAATAATATTTGATGGAACTGAATAAAGACCTGAGCTGCATATTGAAAGGATTCCTATAAGGAAATAAATTAATGGAACGCCCTACACATTTCTTGGTTAATATTAAAGGGTAAAAAAGGAATCCTACGAGCACATAAGTAAATGAAAAATAAAGTTTACAAACAAAGGGAAAAGGCTGCATTTTGGTCCAGCTGTGATAGAATTGTTTATATGAGATTAATTCTCCCACTGAAAATAGCTGCGAAACATACTCTATGTACATTTTAAACCATTTTACATATTTAGAGAGCATGTAACTAAGGTAGGATTTGAGGGACTACAATAACCTGAAATAAGGGAAACACAGTGAGATGAACCTCATGTTTACTGGCTTTTCCTGTGAGGGTGTTTGCTGTTTCCCAGCAAAGCAAGGGAGTAGAGTCCTAATAGAGACAGCTGACAGAATTTATGAATGATTTGTTTTTCATAATTCAATACAGTTGCATAAGTAGAAAACTAAAAGAATCAACTATTCTAGCTAGACTGTTATAATTAATCATTGAATTAGCAAGGATGTGGGATACAGGATTAATAATAAAAAGTCAATACTCAGACTGAGCACGCAAACCTGAAAGGCCAGCAGGAGGATTGCTTGAGCTCAGGAGTTTGAAACCAGCCTGAATAATAATGAGACCCTATCTCTACTAAAGATAGAATTAGCCAGCTGTGGTGATGTGCAATTGTAGTGCCAGCTATCCTGGAGGCTGAAGAAGGGGGATCACTTGAGCCCAGCAGTTTGAGGTTGCAATGAGCTATGATGATGCCACTGCACTCTAGCCTGGGTGACAGAGCAAGACTCTGTCTCAAAATAAAAGATCATACTTTTGAACACCACTAACAAAAAAATTAGACAATAGAATTTTTAGAAAACCAGGCTAGCTTTATCGTTTGTCACAAGAAAATAAGAGACTTGGCGGTGCCCGTGGCTCAGTGGGTAGGGTGCCGGCCCCATATACCGAGGGTGGCAGGTTCAAACCCTGTCCTGGCCAAATTTCAACAAAAATATAGCCAGGCATTGTGGTGGGATCCTGTAGTCCCAGCTACTCAGGAAGCTGAGGCAAGAGAATCACTAAGCCCAAGAGCTGGAGGTTACTGAGCTGTGATCCTATGGCACTCTACTGAGGGCAGCAAAGTGAGACTCTGTCTTAAAAAAAGAAAGAAAAGAAAAGAAGAGACTGTCTAACAAGTTTGGAGGGGAAATGTTTGAGATCTGACAAAGTTTTTTCTTCTATGAAAGAAAGACATTCTTGGTTCGGCGCCTGTGGCTCAAGTGGCTAAGGCGCCAACCACATACACTTAAGGTGGCAGGTTTGAATCCAGCCCGGGCCCGCCAAAACAACAATGACGGCTGCAACCAAAAAATAGCTGGGTGTTGTGGCGGGCACCTGTGGTCCCAGCTACTTGGGAGGCTGAAGCAGGAGACTCGCTTGAGCCCAGGAGTTGGAGGTTGCTGTGAGCTGTGATGCCATGGCATTCTACCTAGGGGGATAGCTTGAGGCTCTGTCTCAAAAAAAAAAAAAAAAAAAAGACATTCTTGTGTAGCTGGCCGGGGCTGAGTTCGAATCCACCACCTTCAGTGTATGTGGCTGGTGCCATAACCACTGTGCTACAGGTGCTGAGCTGTGAAGACATTCTTAAACATGCAAGATTGTACTGGTTTTAATGGTGAAACTATAGAGGAGGGCTACTGATTGTGGCTATTTTCCAATGAAAATTATTTGATATTGTACCTTCAGCTACCTGCAAAATGAATCCTAATAAATAATTCATGAATGATAAAAACTGTTGGAAAAAACTGGCAGTAAGCATTAAATGATTTGAAAATGAGTAAGATACCCTTAAGTATATTTATAAAGTATACATTATTATACTATGTACAAAGTATAAATTTTTAGAGTAACAAATAGAAATAGTCCTAACAAAGCTGAAAGGTAGAAGATAATTTTCTCATTCATTAATTAAGAGGATTATGAGCTTAAGTTTATTTTTAGCTTTTAATTAATGTATAATGCACATATATAAACGTGTACATACAATCATACAGCTCATGGAATTTTCAGAGTGAACACACACTCTTGAAACCATCACACAGACCAAGAAATAAAACACTATTAGCATCTGAGGAAGTTAAGTATAATTCTTTTTTTTTTTTTTTGAGACAGGAGACTCAAGCTGTCCCCCTGGGTAGAGTGCCATGGCATCACACTCACAGCAACCTCCAACTCCTGGGCTCAAGCGAGTCTCCTGCCTCAGCCTCCCGAGTAGCTGGAACTACAGACGCCCGCTACAACCCCTAGCTATATTTATTGGTTGCAGCCGTCATTGTTGTTTGGTGAGCCCGGGCTGGATTCGAATCTGCCACCTTGGTTGTACGTGGCTGGCGCCTTAGCTACTTGAGCCACAGGTGCTGAGCCAGAAGTTAAGTATAATTCTAAAAATTAAAAATAATTACTAGTAAAACAAAATCAAAAGACACAAACCTACCCTCCTGAAAGTTCAATATTAAGAAACTGTAATTCTCTCAAATAAACAGCAGAGGGCACTCTTCAACTATGAAATACAGTCAGCCATCTACAATCCTTCCCTTTGCTGGTTATTGCTGGTCCAAGAAAAAAATAAAGCATTTCCAGATGAACGGGAGATGGCAGGCAACACCCAAACAAAGCCATTATATAAAAGGAATACAAAGTAAAAATCAAAACATTTCAGCTGAAAATTTCCTCCCACAACATACAGCAGAAAGAACTGATACACATTACCAACCTGAATTAAGTATTTTAAAACATTGACAGGCTCGGCGCCTATAGCTCAACCGGCTGAGGCGCCAGCCACGTACAGCTAAGGTGGCGGGTTCGAATCCCCAGCCTGGATCCGCCAAAACAACAATGACAGCTGCAACCAAGGAATGGCCGGGCGTTGTGGCGGGCGCCTGTGGTCCCAGCTGCTTGGGAGGCGGAGGCAGGAGACTCGCTTGAGCCCGGGAGTTGGAGGTTGCTGTGAGCTGTAATGCCACGGCACTCTACCCAGGGGGACAGCTTAAAGCTCTGTCTCAAAAAAAAAAAAAAAAAAAAAAAAATTGACATATAAATTCCTAGAATCACAAATTCAAGAACTCAGAACAGGAATAAATGAAAAACCAGAAGACAGCAAACAAACACAAACCCCAGGAAGATATGAAATGAAAGTCCTGCAGTAATGGTGGAAGAGCCGCTTTGGACCAAACCTCCTACAAATAATAATCATGACTGCCACTCAAAATATAAATATAAACTACTTGAAGGCACTGGAGAACAACCAACAGGACAGAAAGGGGATTGACACTTGGCAGAAGAGCATAATTTCACTGTGAACATTTCTTGTTTTTAATGGTTTTTATCCTGAGAGCAGCCTACAGTCCTCCTTTGGGTGTTGACTAAAACTAGGGTGGAAGCCCACCATCTTAGTAGCTTGAGGAATCAAAGGACAGAGTTAGGGCAACCCCAAAAGTTTCAAAGATGAAAGAGGTGGAGTGTTGCAGTCCCTTCAAATTCATTCATTGAAACCTAACCCTCAGTACCTCAGAATGTGATCTTATTTGGAAATAAGATCATTCAGATACTCTTAGCTCAAATGAGGCCATACTGGAATGGGGTGGACCCTGATCCAAGATGACCAGTGTCCTTAAGGGGAAACTTGGGCACAGCCAGCTACGCAAGAAGAATATCATGTGAATAGTGGAAGGCAACTACAGGAACACACTTACAAAATTTTCTAAACATCAAGGAAAAATTCTAAAAAGCAAAGAAAACAGACTATATAGAGAAAAGAGCATATTAAGTAAGATAAAGCACACAGTAAATAACATACATAGCTATTGAACTAAACATGTCACTCATTTCAATACATGTAAATAGAAACTCAAGTATTAAAAAAAAAAGATTTTCAGGCTCCGCACCTATAACTATGGCTAGGGCATGGGCCACGTACACCAGGGCTGGCAGGTTTGAACCCAGCCTGGGCCTGCCAAACAACAATGACAACTACCACAACACCACCAAAAAATAGCCAGGCATTGTGGTGGGTGCCTATAGTCCCAGCTACATGGGAGGCTGAGGCAAGAGAATTGCTTAAGCCCAAGAGTTTGAGGTTGCTGTGAGCTGTGACACCACAGCACTTGACCAAGGATGACATAGTGAAACTCTGTCTCAAAAAAACAAATAAAAGATTTTCAGGTTGACTCACAAAGCAAAACCCAACTATATGCTGTACTCAGGAGATACATCTAAATCAAAGTGATTCAGAGGGGCTAAAAATAAAGTGACACGTGAAGGAATAGAGCAGACAAAAAGAAAGAGATTGTGATATTGATACCACATACTGTTAAATTTGGACAAAAATCCTTAGCTGAGACAGCAGAATACTTGATAATGCCAAGGGCCACAATTCAGAGAGATAATATATCAGTTATGAACATATATTTTATGTATACATATATATATACACACACATATATATGACACAACACAGCAGTGATCTTTCTAAATCAGAAAGAATATATAAGGATAAGTACACAGATAACAAAACTATACTAAAATTAAGAGGTATCAGTTTCAATCTAACCTAGGACACAGATCAAGTGCACAAAAAACAAGATTACAGAAAATCTAACCAGCATAGTATGTGTGCATACACACACACACACACACACACATATCCATATATGAATGGTAACAGCCCCACTTGAAGAACATGACAGGTGTTTCTACTTTTCTGCCTCAGGGCCTCTGAAACCCACCAAAACTTGTTTTTATGAACTGAATGTTTATATCTCCCTAAGATTTACATGTTGAAGCCATAACCTTCAAAGTGATACTTAGACATGAGATCTTTTAGAAGTAAATATATTTAAATGAGGTCAAGAAGTTGGGACTTTCATGATAGAATTAGTAGCCTCATAAGAAAAGACACTAGAGAGCTTGCTCTCTCTGCCAGATAGAGACCCAATAGATTTTAGCAGGCAAAAGAAAGAGTCAACAATTTTATAGATATATTTATAGAAATTATATACTTGAAGAACATAGAGAAAAACAATGAAGAAAAGTAAAAAGAAAAAAGCCTCAGGAAAATGTGAGACATGATTAATCACACCAACACATGCATGATAGGAAGGAGAGGATAGAAAGGTGAAAAAATAAATAATGGCTGAAAACATCCCAAATTTGATGAAAAATGTTAGACATCCAAGCAGCTCAACATACTCCAAGTAAAATAAACACATATGCTAGAGACTTGGAGAGACAATAGCAAGATAGAGGGAAAGGAGTTGGTAGCACTTGTTTCCTCACAAAAACAGTGATTTGAACAACCATTCTTGCACAAAAATGCCTTCCCAAGAGCTAAGGTATCCAGAGAATGATGGAACAGCGGCTAAAGGGGTTCCCAAAGCATCAGTGGAGATGGGGCTAGAATAAGGTGACCAGATTTTAACATTGGTAAAGCAGGACACCATTGATTGGGGGGACGGGGGG
>NW_003852444.1:13039908-13041513 GCF_000181295.1 Otolemur garnettii
AGGTAACATTTCCTTGATGGCATTGGAAAGCATTTGAAACCATGACCTCATTAAAGCCCAATCCCAGTTGACGCTGAATGAACAACTCATTACCCTAGGTACTCAAGAGAAGTAAGGATTTGAAAGTTCTGGAAAAACAAAACAAAAAATGTTATACATCAGTATCCACTATTCTTTATACACAATTTCTGTGATATAAAATATTGAGACATGAAGCAAGAAAATGTGATATATAAGAGAAACCATTATCAATAGGAGAGTCACAGATGAGCTAGACAGAATCAGCAGACCTATGACCTTAAAAACCTACTATAAATATGGTTAGGAATTTATAAAAAAAGGAACAAATAAATGAAGACGTGAGAAATACAATGCATGAAATGGAGAATTTACTGGATGTCCTTAAAGTGTGAGAGAACCGGGCTACTGCCATTTTAGGCAATAAGCTGCCGCCTTAGGCAACAACTGCCATTTTAGGCAATAAGTTTCGGTTTCCTTGAAATTCAGGTATTCCCCTTAATCGCGCGGCCCGCAGGCCGTACCACCTAGTCAGGCCACTACACAGTCACTAGGCAATCCCCCACCCCTCAGCCTGTACCAATCCAAATCCTACCCGTACTACAGAAACCCCTAACCACCAATCAAAAGTGTACTCATACCCAACCCCGCCCTTCTTGCTTTCTGTACCCTATAAGAACCTTCCACACCCCCAGCTTGGGGCTGTTCCTTGGTGTGCCCACCAGGAGAGTCCAGGCCTGGGCTTGAATAAAGCTCACCTCCTGCTTTTACATTGGAGTGTGTCTCGGACTGTCTCTTGGGGGGGGGGGTCCCGGGAAATTCCAGGCGCAACAAGTGTAAAGAGAAAAAGATTGAAATTAAAAAGATTCAAGTTGGGCGACACCTGCGGCTCAAAAGAGTAGGACAGCCCCATAAACCGGAGGTGATGGGGTCAAACCCCGCCCTACCAAAAACTGCAAAAAAAAAAAGAAGAAGAAGAATTTGTTGTCTGCAGATGTGCCCTGTAAGAAATGTAAAAGGAAGCCCTTCAGGATAAAAGAAAATGATGCCAATCGGAAATAGATCTATACGAAGAATGAAGAGTATGGGAAATAGTAAATATATATATATATATAGTTTTAAACTTAGTTTTTGTTTTCTCAATTTCTTTAAAGGAAAAGTGAATAAAGTTCATGTGAAAGTAACAACAATGTGTTGTGTGGTTTACAATGCATGTAGAAGTTTATTTCTAAATGTGTTGTAGGGGCGGCACCTATGGCTCAAAGGAGTAAGGCGCTGACCCCATATGCCAAAGGTGGTGGGTTCAAACCCAGCCATGGCCAAAAACTGCAATAAAATAAAGTAAATGTGTTGTAAATAACAATGGCAAAAAGGACAGGAGGGTGGAGGTTATTAGAAATATACTACCATGGCTCGGCCCCTATAGCTCAACCGGCTAAGGCGCCAGCCACGTACACCTAAGGTGGCGGGTTTGAATCCCCAGCCCGGACCCACCAAACAACAATGACGTCTGCAACCAAGAAATAGCCGGGCGATGTGGCCGGCGCCTGTGGTCCCAGCTACTTGGGAGGCGGAGGCAGGAGACTC
>NW_003852444.1:13042508-13051216 GCF_000181295.1 Otolemur garnettii
GCCTCCCAAGTAGCTGGAACCACAGGCGCCCACCACAACGTCTAGCTATTTTTTGGTTGCAGCCGTCATTGTTGTTTGACGGGCTCAGGCTGGATTCGAACCCGCCATCTTGGGTGTACGTGGTTGGCACCTTAGCCCCTTGAGCCACAGGCGCTGAGTCGAAAAGGCCATTTTTGATTAGAAAGCACAGGCCTCTCCTCTATAAAACCTGAGTAACCTGATTTAGAATCAGAAAAGGGGCTTCTGGACTCTTTATCATATGCTAATAGACTGGGCCCTAAGGTGGAGCACAATCCCTGTCTCTCAGGTTAATTTACTAATCAATCGGTTTCCCTCCATCTCCTCATCCCCCTTAGCAACCACTTACTGCAGGTATATTTTCCAGTTTCTCTCCCCCCTCCCTTCTAAAAGGCATCTTTAAAAGCCACTGACTATCACTGAAACTTTGGGAAATCATTCTTGTGGTTCCCCCCATGTGCATGGTATTTGGAAATAAACCTTTCTTTTATTAATATACTATAACTGTAAGTATCTTTTTGGCGAACCAACCTAGGGGAAAAGGGCAAGTTTCCCTAAGACTCCCCTTCATCAGTGATAAAGAGGGACAATTCATAATGAAAAATATTCATCACAAAGATAGAATGATACTAAATGTGTATGTACCTTGTAACAGAGCAAAAGTATGCAGCAAAAACTGACAGAGTTGAAAAGGAGAATTAGATAATTCCAGAATTATAGTTGGTGATTTCAACACTCTATTTGATAGAACAAAAAAATCCATTAGGGTATAAAAGCTTTGAGCAACACTATTAACCAATTTGACCTAATTTATATTTATTAAATACTATCCTAACAACTGCCGAAAATACATTTTTGTTCATGTATGGATGGAAACAAGAAATAATGCACTGGGTTATAAAGAATGTCATAATAAATTCCAGAAGACTGAAATTTTACAGAACCTGTTCTCTGACCACAACAGAATCAAATTAAAAATCAATAACGATAAGTATAAGACCAGCGGGGGCTGGGGGTGGGGGTGGGCTCACACCTATGAATCCAGCACTCTGGGAGACCAAGACAGGTGGATTGATTGCTTGGCTCAGGAGTTTGTATGCCAAGGCACTCTACTGAGGGCAACAAAGTGAGACTGTGTCTCAAAATAATAGTAAGTAGTGTTGTGCCTGAAATTCCCCCAAGTGGCCCCAATAGACAGTCCGAGACTCACTCCGATGTAAAAAGCAAGAGGTGAGTTTTATTCAGGCCCGGGCCTGGAGGCTTCTGGCATGCAAGCAGAGGACAAGCCCCGAACTCGAGGTAGAGCAAGTTTTTATGAGGTACAGAAAGCAAGAAGGGTAGGGTCCATTAAGAGTACACTCTTGATTGGTGGTTGGTGATTTCATTAGTAAAGGAGGATTTGCATTGGTGGTTGGTGATTTCATTAGTAAAGGAGGATTTGGATTGGTACAGGTGAGGGGTGGGGGATTTCTTAACCGGGCTAGACGTGGTGTAGCCTAATTAGGTAGTTGAAGGAGAATACCTGAATTTCAAGGAAGTAGAAACCTATTGCTCCTATTGCTCCTATTATGGGAGCTGTTCCAGGGAACTGATACTTATTGTCTATTATGGCAGCTGTCTGCCTAAGGTGACTCCATCAACGGCTTAAAGGCTGTGCAGCAGGGAGTGGCCCTGCGGGTTTTACCTGGTGGTTGGGGTGGAGGGAGGTGGAGGGGCTAGGAACAGAGCTTATGTAGTAGACAACAAAATGGTGCTGGTCTGGCCCTTACAGTAGAAAACCTTCAAATTTGTGAGAAAGATACTACAGAGGAGCTAGGTAGAGAGTTTACAGAAACTCTAGTATTTTTTCAAATCTTTTGACTCAAAAAACTATTCCAAAATAAGTTTTTTATTTTTTGTTTATTTATTTTTTTGCAGTTTTTGGCAGGGGCTGGGTTTGAACCCACTGCCTCCAGCATGTGGGGCCGGTGCCTTACTCCTTTGAGCCACAGGCACCACCCCAAAATATGTTTTTTAAAAGACTCTAAAGAAAGACCACAGATTCTGAGAATATGTTCTCTCTCTGTATGATAGATATTTTCAGACTTTATAAAGAACTTACATCCATAGTTTATATATAACTCAATAATAAAAGACAAATAATCCCGGCAACACCTGTGGCTCAGTGGGTAGGGCACATATACCGAGGGTGGCAGGTTCAAAACCAGCCCCAGCCAAACTGCAACAGAAAAATAGCCAGGTGTTGTGGTGGGTGCCCATAGTCCCAGCTACTCAGGAGACTGAGGCAAGGGAATCGCTTAAGCCCAGGAGTTGGAAGTTGCTGTGAGCTGTGACACCACAGCACTCTACCTAGGGCAATAGAGTGAGACAATTCTCTACAAAAAAAAAAAAAAGACAATCCAAATAAAAATGGATAAATTATTTAGAAGAACACTTTATAAGGAAAGATATAGGAATAGTCAGTAAATACAAGAAGAGCTACTCAACATTATTATTGATCAGGGAAAGGTAAATTAAAGTCACAATGAGACACCACAACTCTTAAAATAAGCATATGAAACAATTGTGAGCCACTCACCACTGATGGGAGTGGAAAATGGCACTTTCTTAGAGAAAGTGTTGGCAATTCCTTATAAAGACAAATGTCCACCTACTGTGGGAGTTGGTAATTCCATCTCTTTTTTTTTTTTTTTTTTGAGATAGAGTCTCACTTTGTCACCCTGGGTAGAGTGCTATAATGTCACAGCTCACAGGAACCTTAGACTCTTGGGGGCTCAAGCAGTTCTCTTGCCTCAGCCTCCCAAGTAGCTGGGACTATAGGCACCCACCACAACACCCAGCTTTGTTTTTTTTTTTTTTTTGGAGATGAGGTTTTGCTCTGGCTCAGGAAGGTCTCAAAACTGTGAGCTCAGGGCAATCTATCCAACTTGGCCTCCCAGAGTGCTAGGATTACAGGTGTGAGTCACCACGCCCAGCCTAGTAATTCTATTTTTAAGTACATCTGCAAAAGAAATGAAAATCTATCTCTATAGAATGATATATATAGGCAGTGCCTGTGGCTCAAAAGGTCCCATATGCTGGAGATGGCGGGTTCGAACCCAGCCCCAGCCAAAAACTGCAAATAAATAAATAAATAAAATGACATATATAGGGTGCCACGCCTGTGCTCAGTGGGTAGGGCGTGGGCCACATACACCGAGCTGGCGAGTTGGGACCCAGCCTGGGCCAGCTAAAACAACAATGACAACTGCAATAAAAAAACAGCCGGGCATTGTGGTGGGTGCTTGTAGTCCCAGCTACTTGGGAGGCTGAGGCAAGAGAATTTCTTAAGCCCAAAAAGTTAGAGGTTGCTATGAGCTATGACACCATGGCACTCTACCCAGGGCGACAGCTTGAGGCTCTGTCTCAAAAAAAAAAAAGACATATACACCAATATTTATAGCACCTTTACTCATAAAAGCCCAAACCTGAGAATAACCCAAATGTTTAACAAGCAAATGAAAAAATTTTAATATAGTACTCATGAGTAAAAACAGATAAAAATAAAATAAAAATAAAACCAGATAACTGATCTACATAGCAGCATGGGTGAATCTCCAAACATTACTCTGGGTTGCCAGAGAAACTAAGCCAATAGGAGATAGACAAGACAGAAACAGAATAGAACAAGAGACAGAGACAGAGAGAGAGGCTTAGAAACAATGAGAGAGAGAGAGAGATTTATTATGGGAATTAGCGAAGAAATCCCACCATTTGCCCTCTGCAAACTGGAAAGCCAGGAAAGCTGGTGTCTAATCCAGTCTGAACTTGAAGGCCTGAGAGAACCAAGACTTTCAAAGTCTGTGGGCAAGGGAAGATTATGTCCCAGCTCAAGAAGAGTAAAAGAATTCACCCTTCTTTTGCCCTTTTGTTCTGTGGGGCCCTCCGTGGTTGGCTGATGCCCACCCACATTGTTGAGGGCAATTTTCTTTACTCAGTCTACCCACTCAAATGATAATCTCTTCCAGAAATACCCCCACAGACAAGCCCAGAAATAATGTTTTACCAGTGTAGGGATCACAGTGAAACCTGCCCTTTTCCTTTGGTTGGTTCGCTGAAAGATCAACTCACAATTATGGTAGACTAAGAAAGAAAAAGGTTTACTTCCAAACACCATGCGCATGGGGAGAACCAGGAGAATGATTACCCAGGGTCTCTCTCAGTGATGGTCAGAGACCTTTACAGATGCCTTTCAGAAGGGAGGGGGCAGAATGTGGAAAGTGTAAGCGTAGCAAGGGGGGAGGGTGTGTGTAAATGGCACGAACCGATTGGTTTGTAAATTAACCTGAGAGACAGATATTGTGTTTTAAATGATTTGGGGCCAGGTCTGTTAGCATTCAGAAAAGGAAGTCAGCCCCCCAGGCTCTTTTGATCCCCAGTCAGGTTACTCAGGTTTTATGCAGATAGAGGGAAGGACTCTTCTAATGTTCAGATCATGAATGGCCTTTAATTCAAAATATTCTTTATACCAAGGAGTCATATTTTGGGGTAAAATTTCCTTAGCTCTTAATTTGGGCATCTCTTCCCTAGTCAAGTTAACATAAAATTAAACCTTCGCACATATGGTGAGTAAACGATTCAGACACAAAGGAGTACACATTCTACAGTTCCATTCATATGAATTTCACCAACAGGCACCCTGATCTATAGTGCTAAACATCAGATTATCATGGCTTGGTGCCTGTGGCTCAAGCGGCTAAGGCGCCAGCCACATACACCTAAGGTGGCGGGTTTGAATCCAGCCTGGGCCCTCCAAGCTACAATGATGGCTGCAACCAAAAAATAGCCAGTGGTCTCAGCTACTTGGGAGGCGGAGGCAGGAGACTCGCTTGAGCCCAGGCGTTAGAGGTTGCTGTGAGCTGTGATGCTACAGCACTCTACCTAGGCGGATAGCTTGAGGCTCTGTCTCAAAAAAAAAAGATCAGATTATCAGTTGCCTGAGGGTGGGAGGGTGGGTTTACTGGAGAGTAGCACCAGGGAATTTTTGTATCTTCATGTGGGTGTAAATTTCACAGGTTTATACATTTGTCAAAAGTCACTGAAATGCACAGTGATCTCTGTGTATTACTGTATGCAAACTGCTAGAGGGCTGCCTAACTCGGCCCCACATAAACCCTCCTCCTTTCTCCCTCGCTCCCAACGAAGACTACAAAGGGCCTAGCTAGCCCGGCCTCAAAGCTCCCACCACAACTCCCCAACCCAGACCATCCAGCAGTGGAATTTTTCCGCCCCCTACGGCCCAATATAAAAGCCGTCTCAGCCATCTGTGGTTCTGTCGGGGGTCGGGGTAGGGTTTCTTTTACTTTCTATAGACCTGGCCTGAACCTCTCCAGTCTCCGCCTCTGGGTACACACCACTGATCTTTCATAAACTATACCTCACTAAAACTGAGTCAAAAAGGAAATCCCCGCAACTAAATCTTAAATTTAGAAATAAAAATTTCTGCTTATTAAATAAGCTAAAGTTTTAAATATATTTTAGTTTTGTCTTTCCTTTGCTGTAGTTAACAGAGATGACAGCTCTTATCAGGGGACTGTCTAGGTCTTGGGGCCCCTGAAATGCCTGTAATTTTCAAGGACCATGAAATCAAGAGAACAGAAATTTACAAGTACAAATTAAGCATAGATGAAAATATTTATTTAAAGTGATAAAGTAACCCTGGGAAATCACAATTTTTTTTTTTTTTTTTTTGAGACAGTGTCTCACTCTGTTACCCGGGCTAGAGCGCTCTGACATTATCCTCACTCAAAATGTTACCAGACTTTACAGAGTCTGGCCACCTGTCACTGTCAGCCAAAATGCAGAGATGGGGACAGGTCCACTAAACTTTGTCAGAAGGCCAGGATTCTGGAGAACAGTGAGAGTAGCCTCTCCAAGACTGTTCTGTCCTTCCATTTCCAAAATTAACAGTTTTATACATAATGGTTCAGGCAAAGACCACAATAATCCTTATTTTAAATAATAATCAGCACAACTCAGTGACAATCTATTACAACATTTCCAATTGAAAGGTTAATTTCCTGAATCAATTCTGCTAAAGCAAAGACCACAATAACCCTTATTTTACATAATAGTACAATTCAGTGACAATCTATTACAACATTTCCAATTCAAAAGTTAATTTCTAAACCAATGGAGATGGGCATCTTTGGGATGGGAATTAAATTTACAAAACAGTAAGAACAGAGACAGGAGGTGAAGGTCACTTAGGACCTAAAAAGACCACACCAGCTGCGCCAGGGCCACGTCCGCCCTAGCCTGACAGACTCCATCTTATTCTCACTACATGTGCTTTCAAGTAGCACTTGACTTGAGGAAGGATGTGACCAAGGAAAAGTTGAAGAAGGGACAGCAACCCTAGCTGACTGTGGTTAAAATCAAGATTGTACTTTTTCAAATCTTACATAAACATATGGCCATTGGAACACATTGCTGGGCCTTTTCCTGGGACCTTGGAAGGGGCTGGTGCTAATATGTGGGCCTACAAATTAGTTTTCATTAAACGTGTATCTGTCTCTAATTCTTTGCTAGGGCAGATACTTCTCAAGAGGCTGCTCCTCTCATTTTAATTATGCAGAAACCTCAGCTGTTTCATTTTCCTCCAAGAAAATCAGGCTTTTGTGTTTGATTTGTGTTTGATGAGGGATTGTCCAGTTCCTAAAAAATAAATGACAGGGCCTTCAAATACATGCCAAATCCTAAATTATGCTATAATTCGCCATTCAGAGAATGAGCCCAAATGGGAAGGCAGTGTTAGCAAATGCACTAATTTGGACCACAGCACCTCCTTTGGGAAATGGAAACCTTTCTTGAGACAGTAGTTGTGAGGAAACAGAATTTTGGTGGGGTTGAGTCTCAAAGGTTTTGTTCAGTATCTCCCATTATAGTAAGAATTAAAAAGGGGAAATAACTAGATTGAGACTTAAAAACTATGTAGAGAGGAATATAGGGCTACAGGGTTATAATCTAGAAAAAAAATCAGTCTTTAAGTGAAAAACCTGCATGGAAAAGTGGGATCAGTTATTTTCTGTGGGAATAAGTTGATTGTATCTTCATAGAAACAGAATTTAGACCCTCAAGCCAGTTCAAAGTTTTTTCCAGAGCAAAGCTATAATGGACAAGTACATAAAATAATGAATTTGTACGTAAGTAAGAATCTGAAACCCTCCCTCAATTCCACTCAGCTCTACTCTACACTGAGAGGCAGTATGGCTTAATGTAATGTGCACAGACAAGAGACCAGGGTTCCAGTCTCTGCCACTCACCACCCTGGTGATCTTGGGTAACTTCATTAACCACTCTGGGCCTCAGGCTGTCGTTTGTAAAAGATTAATAATAGTATCTCATCAGGTTGTGATGATGATTAAATGAGACAATACATGGACATCAGATGAAATAATATGTCCCACAGTGTATATTCCGCGTCTTAACTCTTAAGATTGTTACTATACAGTTTAGAATTTTTGCTACTTGCCTGCCATGAAACCCTGGGCAAATTATATAACCTCTCCAAGCTTCAGTTTCCTCACCAATAATATGCAACTGTACTTTACTGGATTTCTATTAGGAATGGAGATAACGTATCTATGTTTACTATATTTGAGACATTTAAAAATGGAAACTGTTATACTTGTGAGCAGAAAGCTCAGTAAAAAATGATGATGTGTTAGAAAATGATTTCCCACATCACATAGACTTTGGTTAAATATATATTGTTTAGGATAGAAAGGAACTGTGAAATGTGGCCTGGCCGGGCCAAAGAATTGAGCTAGTGCACAGATATTAGTACTGACCAACTGGCAGCTGCGTTCAGTAGAAGCTCTTTGACCTGGGAGAAGACATGGAGTGTAATTGGACATAGGGCCTTGAAGATATATGGGGTAGTCAGTAAAGGAAACCATGATATTTCTCCCCAAAATATTTAGGATTCTTAAGGTATAGATAACGAAAATGAAGGAGAACACTCTCCCTCAGCCTCCATTTGCCTGGTAGCAGGAAACAAATCCCTTACTAGAGACAGCACTTGCTTTTCAGCGCGGAGAAGGCACCACCAGAGAATCTTTCCGCATTTTCCCACCTTTTGAAAGACTAGAAGGCCAGGTGTGGTGGCTCATGCCTGTAATCCTAGCACTCTGGGAGGCCGAGGCAGGTGGATTGCTTGACCTTACAGGTTCAAGACCAGCCTAAGTAAGAGCAAAAGTGTGAGACCCCATCTCTACTAAAAATAGAAAATCTGAGGCAAGAGGATCACTTGAGCCCAAGAGTTGGAGATTGCTGTGATCTATGATGCCACAGCACTCTACCCAGGGTGACAGCTTGAAATTCTGCCCCCGCCCCCCAAAAAAGACTAGAATTGGGCCCTCTTGTCATTATATAAGAATATGGCTCTTTGTTTTTTTTGTTTGTTTGTTTTGTTTTGTTTTGTTTTTTTGAGACAGAGTCTCAAGCTATTGCCCTGGGTAGAGTGCTGTGGTGTCACAGCTCACAGCAACCTCAAACTCTTGGGCTTAAGTGATACTCTTGCCTTAACCTCCCAAGTAGCTGGGACTATAGGCGCCTGCCACAATGCCCGACTATTTTTTGGTTATAGTTGTCGTTGTTTGACAGGCCTGGGCTGATTCCAACCCACCAGGTCTGGTGTTTGTGGCTGG
>NW_003852444.1:13051242-13052776 GCF_000181295.1 Otolemur garnettii
GCCCTAGCCACTTGAGCTACAGGGGCTGAGCTGGAATATGACTTTGTGTTAAAATACTGTCTAAGCAAGGCCTCTAGGCCATTGCCTTGAGAGAGAAATAGTTTTTTGGGTTTTTTTTTTTCTTGCAACAGAGCCTTAAGCTGTCACCCTGGGTACAGTGCTGTGGCATCACAGCTCATAGCAACCAACCTCCAACTCTTAGGCTCAAGCGAGTCTCCTGCCTCAGCCTCCCAAGTAGCTGGGGCTACAAATGCTTGCCACAACACCTGGCTATTTTTTTTTTTTATCATAGCTGTGTACATTAATGCAATCATGGGGTACAATGTGCTGGTTTTATATACAGTTGAGAGGGAAATAGTTTTAAACTGAGGCCTCTCCCACGTGAAGGGGACAGAACATGTTAATAGGCTTCTGCTTATTTTTGTTAATCTGACTTCTGTTTTGAGGAAGGTGTCTCACCTTTGAGCCTAAAAATGGAAAGAAAAGAAATTGCTTTCTCCCCTACACCTGCCTTTAAGATCACCCTCAAATGCTCCTTTCCTCCAAGTATTTACGACATCCACGGAACATGGCAGAAGGATGTCACTGTTAACATTGATAGATAATTCACATATATAAATGTCACTTTTTAAAAATTGGGTGATTTTTAGTATATTCACAAAACTGTGCAATCATCACCACTATATGTTTCCAAAACATTTTCATCATCCCCCAAAGAAACTCCGCACCCATTAGCTGCCACCACCCATTTAGGCCTCTCTCAGGCACTGGCAGCCACTGATCTGCCTTCCTTCTGTCTCTATGGATTCAACTCTTGAGAACTTCTCATATAAATGGAATAATACAATAAGTAGCCTTTTCAATTTGGATTCTTTCACTTAGTATAATCTATGCTGTAGCTATAGCACGTTATAATTATGTACTTCATTCCTTTTTGTGCTGAATAGTATTCCATTGTGTGAATATATTGCATTTTGTTTATCCATTCATAAGTTAACGGGTATATGGGGTTTTTCTGCCTTTTGACAATTGTAAATAGTGAGGCCATGACCTTAATTTATTTTTACTCTTTGTTGTTCATCTGCATTAGTATTCAGGACTGAGGGTTTTTTGGTTCTGCTATTCATTTCTAGATGTACTGTACTATTGTCAGAAGCTATAATACTCTAATTCTTTTACTTTAGGTAAATGTTTGCTTTGTGGCTTAGTACCTGGTCAATTTTGGAAAACTTCATGTGCACTTAATAATAAGATGTATACTTGGTTTCTAGGTGTGAAGTTTTATATGTCCCAATTAGATGTCACTTATGAATTACCTTACTGTTAAAAGGTAGGAAGTTGTGTAAATAGGCCAAATTTCTCATCCTCCATTATGAAGAGTTAAGAGACACTGTTCAAAACTGATAAATCGGCTCGGTGCCTATAGCTCAACCGGTTAAGGCGACAGCCACGTACACCTAAGGTGGCGGGTTCAAATCCCCAGCCCGGACCCGCCAAACAACAATGACGGCTGCAACCAAAAAATAGCCGGGCG
>NW_003852444.1:13054899-13058466 GCF_000181295.1 Otolemur garnettii
CTTCATGTCATTTTCTTAGTTATTGTGTTAAAACATTCATATTCTACTCCTAGAAAGATTCACTTGTACCCTTGTAAGATAAACCACCGAAGTGAACCCTCGAATGCCCCTCCCTCCACCCATTCGCCCCTCCCCCTAAAGCAATATTTTTAAAGTAATTGAAACGAATATAGTCCCAGACAAAATGACCAGGCCACCACCAAGAAGCATATCCTGATGCATCTCAGCTGGGTCGAGGCCTCAGGCCCAGCAATTCAATCCATTTTCCAAGATGGCAGTGATCTGGGTCAAGTTAAGAGGCATTTATATATTCAGGAAATTTGTACAGTCACTACTTCAGAAAATTGTATAAAACTCATTAGAAATTTGAGAAAAGGACCCAAGATATTTTTCACAGCTGTCTTCCCAGGACTCTTCATATTATAAATACAAAATAAGGCATAAGTGTTGTGCCTGAAATTCCCCCAAGTGGTCCCAGTAGACAGTCCGAGACTCACTCCGATGTAAAAAGCAAGAGGTGAGTTTTTCAGGCCTAGGCCTGGACTCTCCTGGCATGCAAGCCGAGGATGAGCCCCAAACCTGGGGTGTGCAAGTTTTTTATGGGGTACAGAAGGCAAAAAGGGTAGGGTTGGGGTACGGGTACACTCCTGATTGGTGGTTGATGATTTCATTAGTAAAGGAGGATTTGGATTGGTACAGGTGAGGGGTGGGGGATTTCTTAACTGGGGGCCTGAGGTGATGCAGCCTGATTGGGTAGTTGAAGGAGAATACCTGAATTTTAAGGAAGTAGAAACCTATTGCCTATTATGGGAGCTGTTCAAGGTAACTGATACTTATTGCCTATTATGGCAGCTGTCTGCCTAAGGTGACTAAATCAATGGCTCAATGGCTATGCAACCAGGGGTGGGGGAAGCAGCAGGGAATGGCCCTGCGTTTTAACAGAGCTTATGTAGTAGACAACAAAATGGCGCTACATAAGAAATGGCCCTTACATAAGAAATCATAGTCTTGAGGGAGGTGCTCTATGTTTTGGACAAACAAATGTTTCTCAGCTGATCTGTAATCTCTCCTTTTCTCTCAAGCAGCAAAGAACACCATTCCACAATGTAAAATAGAGAAGGACAATCTGAAGGGCCCCCCCACCACCACTTGGCATGTGATCCAGATCATTTGCTGCAGTGGTTCTCCAATGTGGTGCCTGGGTCAGCAGGCTCAGCAGCCTGGGAAGTTGGGAACTCATGTCCCACCTCAGACCATGGAATCAGAAACCCCGGGGCTGGGGTGAACAGTCCCTGTCCTGTCAGCTTTTCCAAGTGACCCTAACACACACTAAAGTTTGAGTACCACTGCTTTGTGAAATATATATTTTTTCTGATTCTAGGGCCTGGTCTTATGAATTTGCCATATTTCAAAGAGAAAGCAGTTGGAAAATCATTTTCAATTAAAAAAATATTTCAAACAAAGGAAATAGAAGAAATAAAGGATTGAAGGCCATTGCCTTGGCTGCAGAAGCAGCTGATGCATTTTATTTTTAGACCTCATCAGTTATCTTTTATTTCTTTTTCTCAGTCCAGATATCTTGGGATCAGGTTCTATTGTATCAAAAAGGACTAGTAGTCGTCCACAGTGCACTAGGACTACTCTCCAGCCAGCATCTGGTCTGACTGGCTGGTGCCTGCCCATGCCACACGAGGCTTTTAGTATCTCTCTTCAGAGAGGGATGGCAGAAAATACAAATGTGTGGAACAACTACTTTCTTAGAATTTAATTTACAATTACTATAAAATACAAATGAATGCTATAATATGAAGGTACCAGGGCAGGGCCCACCAAAAAGAATTTCCTCCAGGTGATTCAGATAAAGACACTGTAGCCAAGGGAAGATTTTAGAGGTGTGGGCAGGATTAAGGGAGCAAACAAAGTGAGGCCAGACCCAGAGACTGACAGCCGAGCAAGGCCACTAGTGCCCATCGGATGGAAGAGATGAGAAGAAAATGGGAAGAAGGGGGCCCAGTAGGAACCATCTTCATGAAAGGACCTGATCACCACCCGAGATGTAACTCCAAAGCCTGGAAGGAGAGGGTAAGAACTATTCTGACTTATTTCTCTTGCCCTCTGTCTCCTGCCTTCCATTTACCAAACTCAACCAGAAGCCAACAGCAAGGAAGGTCTGGTGATGCAACCTACAGGGTTCTAACTCCCTGGGCATGGAGTGAAGCCGAGAAGAAAGACTAAACGGGATGGGGTGGAATAGTAGAAAATAACAATAATAACACGCAAATAGGACTTAGAGACTTTGACCTTCATTTCATACTATTTTTTTGGGAACAGGTGCATCATTACTATCTTATGATAAGTAGTCTCAGTATTGAACTCTGATTTTTAAAAGGTCTTTAAATAAATATTTACTGTTTCAATGTTGCATTAACCCTAATGATGTGAGCAGCTCTAGCCAGATTAACAACCATAATTATCAGGGACTTTTAGAACTTTTGATCCAGAAATGTCATTGGAACAATTTATGTAGTTAAATAGCTTTAAAACCTTGTTTATATTCCACAAGAACAACTCATAAAATACATTAGCATATTTTAATTAACACATTTTAGTAGCAAAATTATATTTAAATTACATTTTGTTATCTTCCTAATAGCTTTACAAGTAATTTTCAGACACATTTGAATCCCTGCCCAGAGGGTTTTATTGGTATAAAATAGCCAAAGAATTTAGTAACCTTTATAGGAAATTTTGTGTAAACATCCAGATTTCTGAAGCATGTCAAGCTCTAGTTTTGGGTTCTGTGGTGAATGTATAATCAATACAAAGGAGGGACACAACATCACCTTTCTGTAGTTGTTTTTGGCTTATGGGTGGGGTCCAGTAAGACCCCTCAGAACAGGGGGACCCTGCAGCATACTGCAGCTGGCTTGTACTGGCTGTGTTCTGTGTTTCTCTTTCCTAGCCCTGAATTTAGTTGACTGCCTTCACATCAATAGTTTGAAATCTCTCATGATGAGAATATCTGCACCATGGAAATTGACAAAAGCTACAGATATGGACTTTATTCATTTATTTTTGAAAACATAGAGGCCCCCTTGAGGCATTCAGCTTCTCCCTTGGACTTGATTTTTTTTGCTCTCTGCTGATTTGCTGTGGATGGCTCCTGCCCATATGATTCCCAGGGAATTAGCTACTGAAAACTCTTTGTCTGGGGCTGATAATACGGGAAGTTTCCATTTACAGGGTCTTAATGCAAATTAGTGCCTGCATTGCATAGAAGAGATACCTCTAACGCCCGGTGGGGGGTGGGGGTGGGCAGGAGTGGGTAGTGTTACTCTGCCTTAGTCCTTTCCACTATCCTCCTCAGGAAGAAATAGCCTCTTTGAGGACATGGGCTCCCTCCTCTCTACCCTGTCCAGGGGTAGAGCTTAGCCAGCCGCTAGCCATTTCTTCATCTGACTTCTGGTCACTTTATGTGGCCCCTTGCTGCTTGGTTAGGTCTCTCCAGGGTCCTGGTCCACTCACATTAATAACATATAATTTTTCTTCCTTTCTTTTTTTTTTTTT
>NW_003852444.1:13059440-13074315 GCF_000181295.1 Otolemur garnettii
CTTGGGCTCAAGTGATCCTCATGCTTCAGCCTCCTATGTAGATGGGACTATCAGTGTCCACCACGACACCCATATAATTTTTCTATTTTAGTAGAGACAAGTGTCTCGCTCCTGCTTAGGCTGGTCTTGAATATCTGAGCTCAAGCAGTCCACCCACCTCAGCCTCCCAGAGTGGTGGGATCACAGGTGTGAGCCACTGCACCCGGCCAGCACCCCAAAATTATACTGAATTGCCAGACCCAGGTAACAGGCAAATGGAAGTTTAAAGAAGAAATTACCTCTGTAAACTTGACCCATAGCAGGTCTATGTCAGTATAAATACGTGCAGCCAGTTTGCGAGATGGGAACCATAATCGTGTACACCTGGCCAGGCTCAGCTAAGACCCAACACAGAGCTTGCTCACAGCATGCATCCAGACACATTAATCATCATCTTCATTATTATCATTAGTGAATATAATAGAAGTTCCTATGTAGTTCATCCCAATTTTAACTTAATTTGAGAACAAGCATGCGGTCTTTCTGAGTTCAAAATAGAAATTAATTATTCAAAATAGCTAGAAGAAATAATTTTAATGTTTCCAGCATTAAGAAAAGACAAATATTTAAGATGATGGGGTGATGGGTATCTCAAGTACACTGGTTTGATCTTTACAGATTACATAAATATATTAAATTGTCTCATGTACCCCCAAACTGTCCATTCTATTATGCATCAATTTAAAAATTGTTAAAACTTTTAAAAAATCTTAATTACGAATCTCTGTTGGTTTTTCTCTACCTAGATTAATGTGTGTGGCTTTTTGTTTTATGTTGCTGTTGTTGCTTTACTTTTGTGAAAGAGGTAATATAAAGGGGCAACACATTTATTAAGAGAAACTTTCGTAAAAAAAATAAGTACCGGCTCGGCACCTGTGGCTCAAGTGTCTAGGGCGCCAGCCACATACACCTAAGGTGGTGGGTTCGAATCCAGCCCGGACCCGCCAAACAACAATAATGGCTGCAACCAAAAAAAAAATAGCTGGGCGTTGTGGCAGGCGCCTGTGATCCCAGCTACTTGGGAGGCGGAGGCAGGAGACTCGCTTGAGCCCAGGAGTTGGAGGTTGCTGTGAGCAGTGAAGCCACGGCACTCTGCCCAGGGGGACAGCTTGAGGCTCTGTCTCAAAAAAAAAAAAAAAAAAAAAAAAGTACCTTTTTCTTTCATATTATTGTTTGGTGAAGGTCTAGCATGAATATTAAAAGTTGTTTTAAGGCCAGGCTCAGTGGCATATTCCTGTAATCCTAGCACTCTGGGAGGATGAGGCGGGAGGAACACTTAAGGTCAGGAGTTTAAGACCAACCAGAGCAGGAGCAAGACCCCTCACACATACACACACCCCGCCTTCTCTACAAAAAATGGACAAATTAGCTGGGTATGGTGGTATGCACCTATAGTCCCAGCCACTCAGGAAGCTGAGGCAGGAGGATTGCCTGAGCCCAGGAGTAAGAGGCTGCAGTGAGCTAAAATGATGCCACTCCACTCTAGCCGGGATGACAGTGAGACTCTCTCTAAAAAAAAAGTGGTTTTGGACTCTACCCATTCTGCTTTTCTAGGTAGAGTTTTAGACATGTTGCAACTGCTAACTGAGGAGATGGGAAAACGAATTGTGGGTTTAATGTGGGATAGAGAGAAACATAGCGCTAAATGGATTTTATAATGAGACAAAATTGATCACCCTGACTCTGGCCTTGTCCTCCCTCTGTGGATTTTCTCCTTTTCTGTAGCAAAATAATGTGAAAGGTTTGCAGTAATCAGAAGGAAATTTAAAAGCACAATATGCAATGACTGGGGGGAGAGAAATCGTCTCTGAGGAATACATGTTGTTATTAGCACTTTATCTAATACTCATTTAAATATCCTGTAAAATCTAGGGTGTGATATTGTAACCATTTAAAATTTCTCTAAATATTTATTTACTTAACAGTAAATAAAACACAGATGTTCCCCGTGTTCCTCATACATAGATAGCAACTTAATTTTTTTTCTCTCTTTTCTAATGTACCAGATTCTTGTAACTGCTTTAAAGTCCTTTAAGAATAAGTTCAAAACAACACAATAATTACAAAACAGGTGCGTGGACACACACTGCAACTGATTATAAAAGCGTTAATACTGTGATTGAGAATTTTCTTTATCTTTTTGCTTCAGAGGGAGACTTGTAACATGAAAGCTACAGTGTTTCTCTCCTACACTCTTATCCTCCCCAATCTAAAATCGAGGCGTTCATCCAATTTCACTTGCCAGATTAGGATTCTTAATCATTTTAGACCCTTTTCTGTTTTAAAGCTGAAATGTGGATTACAAGCTCATCTACATTTTTATTGTAAATAACGCATTTACTTAGGGAGAAATTGAAGGCTTATGCTTCCTAAGCCTTTAAGATATAAACACATTTGCCTGAATCTAATAATCTAGGTAAGGGGAATTGTAATTTAGAATTATCCTTGATAAAGGAATACCAATGAGCTGAGTGTAAACCACTAGCATGATTATGCTGGCGCCTCATACATAAGGCTTTTATTCACCCTGTTTTCCTTAATCTTTCTTTCCCCTAAACCAAGCTCTACTAAGAATATAATTGTTGGCCTCCAGGGAGATTAGAATATAAAGGCATAGAATGGGCTATGGAACAACTTCTTCATGTCACCATGAAGAGAGGGCTGTACCTTTACTATGCCACAGCTTCTGTCACCCAGGGGTAGGAATGCCCCTCCTTGGAACTTGGGACTTACATATGCATACCTATCTTAAGCCTACAAAGGTCTTCTTGCCAGAACTCCTAATGAAAAAAATTGACCTATTTGGAACAGAGGAAAGAAGGTATTATTCAGGATGCAGAAGAATTAAGTGTGCTTTTTAGGAACTATCAGAACTGGCAGAAAGTACCAGAAGGACAGGGATCAAAAGGTCTGGCTTGGCACTGCTGCAGAACAAATCTGTCCACAGGGTGGGTCCAAACAGAGCCATTAAATCCTGACCCTGACTGTGGGATAAACCACGCTCACCTGATAGAGAGCTGTAGCAGGGCACGGACTGCACCTGAGTGTGCAGATCAGACATGGGTTGGGGGGTTATTTACAAATGCTAAAGAAGGCCCTCCTTTGGTGAAAGGATTCCAAACAGTTATTAATACATCATCATTAGTAATGAAAGAACATTGTGCTTTAGGGGTAAAGGACCCATATAGATGTTTCCAGATATCGGTGCAAATGTCAAGAGCTTTTACTTTTAGAAAGAGATAACTAGCATGGAAACGTCCAGGACGAGGCCATACAGGGACCCCCAACTTTGAGGAAAATGCTCAACATGAAAGAGAAAGATTAACAGGAAAAATGTCCACAGGGGAAATAAATAATAAAGTAAACTGACTAGAATTAGAAAAGAACGTCTAGCATCTCCAGAGAGATTTAGGGGATATTTAATCCATAAAATAAAAACAGGATCCCATCAAAGAGGAACATCAGCATCAGAGGACAACCAAGAGTGTTTAGCAAAGATATAAAATAGGAAACAATTTCCCAGAACAGAAGGATCGCCTGCGTCCTATCAGAAGGGCTCAAGTGCCCATATGCTTAAAAAGGAGCCAGCCTTAAACTGGATTTTCCAATGTCCCGGCTGGTCATGGACCATTTAACTGCGCCCCCTCCACTGTATCTTCCATCCCCAGACTTCAAGGCCCCCTCCGCACAGAAAATGTAACAGTAAGAAAATATTTTAAAACTACATCAAAACTCTAGCGCTGCCTTGTTGAAGGATGTCCTAGAGATACTGATGGACTATTTTAGAAAATTAATCTTTTCTTTAGAAAACAAAGGGTTTTCTTTTGGCAAACAGCACTTTAGCAAATGCGTGCTGAAAATAAAGTGTGCACACACATATGTTTACTCGTGCATATTTAGTTATTTGTCTCATTCTAATGTGCCTTGAAATCTGTGCAGAGGACTGTGGCGAGAGAACTGAGTGTGTGCTTTTCTGAATTAGCCATAAAACAGAAAGCACGTGGCAAACCAGTCCCTCACCAGCATACCAATTATTGTAACAGAGGCTCAAGAACTAGACATTTCTGAAATAAAGTTTATGGCTACTTTTCAACTTTTATACCAAAAAGCATACTGTTACAAGGGCTCCAAGATGTACTCTGAAGTTGCTTTTTACTGAAACTCATCACCCTCTTTGAAGACGGCAGAGCAGTTATTACTTCTTGACATTTCCTCGTTTATTGCTTCTTTGTGCATTGTGGGTTTCATAAAAGCGGGGACTCTGTGTGTGCCCGGCACATTGGAGGTGCACCGTTAACATTTATTGAGTGAGCGAGTGAACTAGCGAAACCTCCTGCCGTACGCTGTGCGTGTCCATCCATCCGTAGGCCTCTAGAGGCTCTTCAGTCCATCCTATTGTAGCTGGTGTTGATTAGGCTCGGCACGAGTGTGGCGCCTACGCTCAGATGCAGAGGCTTCTAAAAAGAGCTTCTTTCAAAGGTATCATTCCTATTGTCAATCATGTTAGCATAGATATTATACAGAGATAGATATATAGAGACAGATATAATACAAAAGGTAAACACCGGACAAAGACAGTATTTTCTGTGACAAAACATCAATGTCCGTCAGTAGAGAAGGAGAGTGTTAGGATTTGAAGGAGCCAAAGAATAATACTTTTTTATTTCTCTCTTGAGAGGGGATTTTTTTTTTTTTAAGTTATAAGCCTAAGACAGATGAAATTTAAAATCCACTCTGAGCTTCACTGGAGAATATAACTAAAATGTGAGGCCAGAGGTGGGCTTTCTACTTCTTCCCTCCCCTATCAAAGAGAGCCCATCCACCACGTCAATCTCTGCCTGCAGAAGCCAGGGGTCCCTGGTCACTAAGCACCCAAGGCCAGCATCCCTGAGGGCAGCCACTTGAGCCATAGCCTGGAGAGGACGAGTTGCTTATACCCAGTTTCTTGTCCTAGTCTCATCTGTCAGATAAATTACTCCTTCTCAGGGAAGATAATGAAGTCTGGTATCATCAATACTGTGAGGCCCCGGGAGGGGAAATTCCCTCATAAACATGAAGGAGAGGAATAAAATGTCAGCACCAGACAGTTTCTGGTGCACCCAATGTTATATGATGTATCCACGTACAAGAATAAAGTCATATCTACATATACCAACACAAGGCATGCTCCAGAGGACTTTAAAAGTGGTGGGACAGTTGCAACTCTAGGTATGGCCTTCTTTTTGTATAAATAAATGAATAATTGTAATATATGTTGGCATATGTATAAATAAGAAAAAAGGAGGACTATGCATGGAATTTAATGATGGTTATCTTTGGGGGGTAGGTTCACAGGGGATGTTTATTATAGTATACCCTGATGATATTTGAGTTTTGTATAATGGAAAGACATGTCTTTTATAATAAGGAAAAATAATAAATAGTAGAAAAATGGAAATTAAATCAGAAAGCAGAAGACTTTTCTTTTCTGCCCTACAGTTGCCTTTGAGAGCAAGAGTATGAGACAAACAAAGTGAGTGTTTGTGGATGGTAGGACTGTGCAGATGGCTTTATCCCCAGATGTCACCACAGATGGGACAGTGGGCGAGTCCTGACCACCCTGTGTCTCTCACGGCCTCTCCACAGTTCTCTCCTTGAAGCTTCAGGAGCCTCCTCCTCCCCGTCCCGTCCCTCCTGTACCTTATCATAGGAAACCACAGTCTGGAGTCTGGACTTTACACACAGAGTAATGAACATGGGCTTTGGCAGGAGACGGGCCCAAGGCCAAATGCTAGTCCTGCCATGTCTTCAGTGTTAAATCTGGGCAAGTTACTTAACCATGGAGGCGTGGTTTCCTCTGCTGTGACATGGATTTAACAATACTCACACAGACAGCAGGGGTGTACGCAAAGCCCTTGGCTAGCCTTTGTTTTTCTGCTCGTGATTTCTGAGCTCCTCATTGGGGTTAGGGTGAGGTGGGATATAGCTTAAGAAGGTGTATGGGATTTAATTTCCATTACACTAGGAACTAATCATAGAGAGGGGAATCTCAGCCCTGAAGATTCCCTAGGCAGGTGCCCATAGACCTGTGTCCAGACATGGTAGGAAACTATGATATCCAAGCACCTGAGTTTCTCTGCCTTTATGTTAAAACAATAACTCTGTTGCTTTCCATTCTTCTAAGAGTTTGTTTGCTCTGCTGAATGCCTCCTTTTTTGCACTTTGTGGTATGCATATATACATGTGTAAATATATTTATTTTAATTTTAATATATCCAGAGAGGTAATCAGGGCCGGGCGTGGTGGCTCATACCTGTAATCCCAGCACTCTGGGAGGCTGATGTGGGTGGATTGACTGAGCTCAGGAATTCGAGACCAGCCTGAGTAACAGCAAGACTCCATCTCTACTAAAAATGGAAAAACTAGCCAGGCATTGTGGTAGGCACCTATAATCCCAGTTACTCGGGGGGGGGGGGGGGGCTGAAGGAAGAGGATTGCTATAGCCCAAGAGTTTGAGGTTGCTGCGAGCTATGATGCTATAGCACTCTACTGAGGATGACAGAGTGAGACAATGTCACAAAATAAAGCAAAACAAAACAACCCAAAGAGGTAATCAGCTTTAACGTTCAGAATTCCTGATTCTCACTGTGGTGGCATAAAAGGAAGGCTCTGTAAGTCCACCAGTAACTCATTTGGGATGACTTTGAAATATTAAACTTTGGTTCTTAAAAAAATAAAAATCAGAACAATGGCAGTACATTCTTCTCTTAGTTCCCTGGGAAGGAACGTCATGGGATACTGCTTTTCATTCATAATCTCCCACTCACCCCAGCATTCATGAGACGAGTGGAGGTGTGGCGTCGGTGTGCCCAGCCCAGGGCTCACTAACAGCTTCCTTACTAGATGGTTATTAGACTAAACGTGTAGACAACCCATAACAAACATAGATTCCATAAGTATATAACTGAAAAGCTGAATTCTCCTATCAGAGTCAAGATAAGAGCTTCAGAGACAGAAGCAAGAAACAGTCAAGAGGGGCAGAGGGGGTAGAGATTGAGGAAAGAACGAGAGTGAACAGTGAGCATGGGCAGTCAGGGAGAGGCAAATGGAATAGAAGTTTCAGACACAGCCATACGTGTAAGGGCACAAAGAGTCAACTACAATTCAGTGCTAAACTTTTCAATAAGGGGTGCTGGAGCAATTGAATACTTACATTTTGAAAATAAGCCTCAATCCATAGTTTATACCACATATAAACAGCAATCCCAAGTAGGTTCGAAGTCTAAACTTTTTTTTTTTTTTTGAGATGGAGCCTCAAGCTGTCCCCCTGGGTAGAGTGCTGTGGCATCACAGCTCACAGCAACCTCCAACTCCTGGGCTCAAGCGAGTCTCCTGCCTCCGCCTCCCAAGTAGCTGGGACCACAGGCGCCCGCCACAATGCCTGGCCATTTTTTGGTTGCAGCCATCATTGTTGTTTGGCAGGCCCAAGCTGGGGATTCGAACCCGCCACCTTAGGTGTATGTGGCTGGCACCTTAGCCGCTTGAGCCACAGGCGCCGAACCTCGAAGTCTACACTTATAAGCAAAAACCATTCTAGAAGAACATAAGAGAAAATCTTTGTAACCTTGAGTTAGGCAAACAATTCTTAGATAAGACACCAGTACCTCTAACCTTCAAAAAAATTTTAAATGAGCTTCAGAAATTAAAAACTTTGTTCTTCAGAATATATAGGGGATGATGTTACCCAGATGGTGGGCTAGGAGATACCATTAGCCCTTGTCCCTCAACAACAAAAAACCAAATATAAACTAGTAAATGCAAACCAAAATAGCCTAGAGAGGTCTCCAGAGCCCAATAAAGAATCTGCAATAAAAATGAGTGACCTGCTGACGGAAGCGGTGGCGCTGCTGAGCTCACATTGTTGCGCAAAAGCAGCCAGGCACAAAAGGATACACACAGTGTAACTGTCTGTTTATGATGCTCTAGAGCAGTGGTTCTCAACCTGCCTAAAGCCGCGAACCTTTAATACAGTCCAAAGGGGTCGTGACCCACAGGTTGAGAACCGCTGCTCTAAGTGAGCAAAGTGAACCTGTAGTGAAAAAACAATCAGAAAAATGGTGGCCTCAGATGGGGCTGACACAGGAATTGACCACAAAGAGGCAATAGGGAATTTGGGGGTGATGGAAGGGTGGCAGTTTCACAGTCATGAGCCTTAGTTAAAAATAACCAAACTGCACAGTTATTAAAATGCTAACAGCTTTTTAGTGCCTTTTTTTTTTTTTGCAGTCTTGGCCAGGGTCAGATTTGAACTCACCACCCCTGGTATATGGAGCCAATGCCCTACTCCTTGAGCCACAGGCAGCACCCTTTAGTGCCCTTCTTAAATGTAAATTTTGTCTTGACAAAGTTGACTTTACTGAAAAAAAGAATAAAGTCAGATAACATCACTCTCAAAACTGTATTAGCTTGGAGCCTGTAGCTTAGCGGCCAGGGCGCCAGCCACACACACACCAGAGCTAGTGGGTTAGAACCCAGCACAGCCCTGCCAAACAACAGTGACAACTACAACCAAAAAACAGCCAGGCATTGTAGTGGGTGCCTGTAGTCCCAGCTGCTTGGGAGGCTAAGGCAAGAGAATTGTTTAAGCCTAAGAGTTTGAGGTTGCTGTGAGTTGTGATGCCATGGCACTCTACCAAGGGCAACATAGTGAGACTCTGTCTCAAAAATAAAAAATAGGCTCGGTGCTTGTGGCTCAAGCGGCTAAGGCGCCAGACACATACACCTAAGGCGGCAGGTTCGAATCCAGCCCGGACCTGCCAAACAACAATAATGGCTGCAACCAAAAAATAGCCAGGCGTTGTGGCGGACATCTGTGTTCCCAGCTACTTGGGAGGCTGAGGCAGGAGACTCGCTTGAGCCCAGGAGTTGGAGGTTGCTGTGAGCAGTGAACCCATAGCACTCTACCCGGGGGGATAGCTTGAGGCTCTGTCTCAAAAAAAATAAATAAATAAATAAAAATAAAAAAAATAAATAAACTACCATGATCCTCTGTTCACTCAGCATAAAAGCCCAAATCTTTATTCTGGCCTCCAGAGCCCTTCACAGTGTACACCTTCACCCATCACCTCACATCCCACCACAGTGACCACCATTCACCCCACTTCAGCTTCTGGGGCCACCCCACACAGCCCGCTGATTGCTTTCTCAGGGCCTCTGTGCTGGCCACTCCTTCCTCCTGGAATGCTTTCCCTCAGACAGCCAGTTTCCTCATCTCAAGTCTCTGCTCAGACTGTCTCTCAGGAGGATTCATCTTGACAATCCTATTTAAAATTGTGCTCACTTTCCCATTCTGGACGTTTTTTATTCATTCTCATTAGTGTGCTGATCCTTCCCTAACTGCTGGTAGGATGATAAGTTTGTGTAGCTGTTGAAGGGACAATATGGCCTCACGTATCGAAATACAAGATGAGGCTGGTCTACAAGTCAGTAATCCCACTGTTCTGTTCCGATCCTAGAGAAGCATCTGCATTATGTGCACTAGGAGGCGTGAACTTGGATAGCCACTGCAACAGAGTCTAAAATAATAAAGAGAAAACCATGGAAATAGTTTAAAACTCCATCAGTACGAGGATGGTTAAATCTATGGAGGTGCATTTATACTATAAAGCACGGCTCAGCGTTTAAACAGCGTCAGATAGATCTACTAACTGGAGTGAATCTCCCAGACATACTGTCAGGTGAAGGAAATTAAATTTTTTATCAAAAAGTCAAAGAAGAATGGGTATGATTATGAAAGGTGGCATCAGGGATCTTTGTGGTGATGGAACAGTTTTCTCTCTTGATTGTGGTGCTGATTAGAAGATCTACATATGTGACAGAATTACACAAATATTTCACTAAGAATGATACATGGATGGCAAAAAGCATATTAAAAGACGTTCAGTGACACCATCCATTAGAGGAATGCAAATTAACACCACTATGAGATACCAGCACACCCGCCAGAACAGCAAGATAAAAAAGTAGTGACATCACCAGATGCTGACAATGATGCAGAGAAATGGGATGTCTCATCCCCTGATGGTGGGAGTTCAAAATGGTACAGCAACTCTGGAAAACAGTTTGGCAGTTTCTTCAAAAACTATGCAGTGGACCCTTGGTACCTATGGGAGATTTATTTCAGGGGACGCTCAAGTCCCTTTTATACAATGGTGTATCTCATGGCCTGGTTAATTCCTACATGGGTGAGAAATTGCAGTTAGAAATTGCACATGCTGGCTCGGCACCTGTGGCTCAACCGGCTAGGGCGCCAGCCACGTACACCTAAGGTGGCGGGTTCGAATCCCCAGCCCAGACCCGCCAAACAACAATGATGGCTGCAACCAAAAACTGGCTTGGCGTTGTGGTCCCAGCTACTTGGGAGGCTGAGGCAGGAGACTCGCTTGAGCCCAGGAGTTGGAGGTTGCTGTGAGCTGTAATGCCACGGCACTCTACCCAGGGGGACAGCTTGAGGCTCTGTCTCAAAAAAAAAAAAAAAAAAAAAAGGGAAAGAAATTGCACATGCTATAGGCCGTCAAAAATAATAAAAAATAAAATAAAATGACATCATATTTGCATATACCTACACACATCCTCTTGTATATTTTAAGTCATCTCTATATTATTTATACTACCTAATATAATATAAATGCTATGTAAATAGTTGTTATACTATACTTTAAATTTTTTAGACTGTTTCTTATTGTTGTATTATTAATTTTATGGGTTTGTTATTTTTTTTTTTTTGAAACAAAGTTTCACTTTTGTTCCCCTCAGTATAGTGGTGTGGTGTCATAGCTCACAGCAACCTCAAACTGCTGGACTCAAGTGATTCTCTTCCCTCAGCCTCCTGAGTAGCTGAGACTATAGGCACCCACTACAATCCCCAGCTATTTTTTTAGAGATGGGGTCTGGCTCTTGCTCAGGCTCATGGTCTTGAACTCATGAGCTCAAGCAATGCACCCACCTCAGCCTCCCAGAGTGCTAGAATTACAGGCATGAGTCATGGCACCTGGCTATTAATTTTATGGGCTTTTCTCCAAATTTCTTTCTTTTTTTAAGACACAGTCTCACTTTGTCAACCCTCAGTAGAGTGGCATCACAGCTCAAAGCAACCCCAAACTCTTGGGCTTCAGCGATTCTCTTGCCTCAGCCTCCCAAGTAGTTGGGATTACAGGTGCTAACTGCAATGCTTGGCTATTTTTAGAGATGAGGTCTTGCTCTGGCTTAGTCTGGTCTCGAAATCATGACCTTAGGCTCAGCGCCTGTGGCTCAAGCCACTAAGTCGCCAGCCACATACACCTTCAGTGGCAGGTTTGAATCCAGTGCAGGCCCGCCAAACAACAATGACGGCTGCAACCAAAAAATAGCCAGGTGTTGTGGAGGCTGCCTGTGGTCCCAGCTACTTGGGAGGCTGAGGCAGGAGACTCGTTTGAGCCCAGGAGATGGAGGTTGCTGTGAGCCGTGATGCCACAGTACTCTACCCAGGGGAACAGCTTGAGGCTCTGTCTCAAAAAAGAAAAAAGAAAGAAAGAAAGAAATCGTGACCTTAATCTACCTGCCTCAGCCTCCCAGAGTACTAGGATTACAGGCATGAGCCACCATGCCCAGTCCAAATATTTTTGATATATGGTTGATTAAATCCATGAATGTGAAGCCTGTGAGTATGAAGACCTAACTGTCTGTACATTTACAGGATGACCCAGCAATCACACCCCCAGGCATTTATCCCAGAGAAATGAAAACAAATTCATATGAAACCCTGTGCATGAATGTTCATAGAAGCTTTATTTGTGCTAGCCGGATCTTTAAATAGGGTTGACAGTCTACAATTTTCAAACACCTAAAGAAGATTAAAAGTAAATAAAAATGTGGTCCATATCCACCAAGAAAGAAATAAAAAGGAAATGAGGAAGAAGGAAAAAAAAGAACAATAACAGAAGGCATCCTTATAATAAGCAAACTCCAGTTTTGTGCCCTCTATAATGTTGAAAATTAAACAGTGCTGAAAGATATATTGGCAAATACAAGCAAGACAAAAATATTTAAACATGTATGTGTATAGAACATTGAGTCGATATACAGGATGTCCATAAATTTCATGTGCAATTTAAATTAGTAGTCTGGTTTAAATTGCACGTGAATTTTATGGACACCCTGCATATTAAATGAAATAAAGAAAATTTGTATACTGATAAAGGGTATAATCCTCATTGCAAATGTGATAGAGATGAAATGTATATCAAATAACAACATAGCAGTCTCTTACACAAAAATGTCTATAAATACAAAAAGAAAGATAACAGAAAGATTATTATTATATCAGCAGAGGAAAGTCAGGCTACTGGTATGTAGATTTGAATACTGGCTCTGGTGGAATTGAACAAGTTACTTAAACTGTGTCTTAACTTTGCTTATCTTCAAAATGAGAACACTAATAGAATTCACCTTTTGGAATTTTTTTTTTTTTTTTGAGACGGAGCCTCAAGCTATCCCCCTGGGTAGAGTGCCATGGCATCACGCTCACAGTAACCTCCAACTCCTGGGCTCAAGCGAGTCTCCTGCCTCCGCCTCCCAAGTAGCTGGGACCACAGGCGCCTGCCACAACGCCGGGCTATTTTTTAGGTTGCAAGCCGTCATTGTTGTTTGGCGGGCCCGGGCTGGGGATTCGAACCCACCACCTTAGGTGTACGTGGCTGACGCCTTAGCCGCTTGAGCCACAGGCGCCGAGCCCACCTTTTGGAATTTTTAGGAGGATTTAATTATATAATAAAAAGAGGCAATGCATAGAAATCACTAGTGTGCATTATATACATTGAGTGTGTATAATATGAACTATTAGAATTAAAAATTAAAAAGACACTGTGGCTCATGCCTGTAATCCTAGCACTCTGGAAGGCCAAGGCAGGCACATTGCCTGAGCCCTCAAATTCAAAACCAGCCTAAGCTACAGTGAGACCCCACCTCTAAAAAGAAATAGCGGGGCATTATAGCATCCTGGCTGCTTAGGAGACTGAGGCAAGAGAATCACCTGAGCCCAGGAGTCTGAGGTTGCTGTGAGCTATGACACCATAGCACTCTACCAACGGCAACAAAGTTAAGACTGTTTAAAACAAACAAACAAAAAAGGACAATGTAATTTGCATTAGTACCAAAAAGTAATAAAATACTTAGGTATAAATCTAACAAAATACACTTATAATCTCTACAAGACAAATCACAAAACCTTGGTAGAAAAAAATCAAAGAAGATAGAAATAAATGGTGAGATAGTTCATGTTTATGGATAAGAAAACTTAATATTGTTAAGATGTTAGTTGTTCCCAACTTAATATATAGATTTGATGCAATCTCAATCAAACTCCCAACAAGTTGTTTTGTGTATATTGACGAACTGATTTTAAAGTTTACATGAAAAGACAAAAAATAGAGAATACTCAACACAATACTGAAGAAGAACAATGTCAAGGGAATAACACAACTTGATACAAAGACTTACTAGAAAGCTTACAGTAATCAAAACAATTTGATAGGCGGGCGAGGTGGCTTGGATCATGCCTGTGATCCTAGCACTCTGAGAGGCTGAGGTGGGCAGGTCTCTTGTGCCCAGGAGTTCTGAGACCAGACTGAGCAAGAGCGAGACCCTATCTCTACTAAAAATGGAAAAATTAGCTGGGTGTTCTGGTGGGCACTACTTGGGAGGCTGGCAGGAGGATCACGTGAACCCAGGAGTTTGAGGTTGCTGTGAGCTAGGTTGATGCTGTCCACGGCACTCTACCTGGGTTAACAGAATGACTCTGTCTCAAAATAAATACATCAATAAAAAGAAATAACCAGCCACAGAAAGACAAATGCCACATGATCTCACTTATTTGTGGAATCTAAAAAACTAAAACTCGTAGAAGCAGAAGGCAAAACAGTGATTATTGTGGGGTGGGGAATGGGGGAGTTGGAGAGATGTAGGTCAAAGGATATAAAGTTTCAGCTAGGAGGAATAAGTGTAAGTTGTTCTATTGTATAACATAGTAACTATAGTTAATATCAATGTATTATGTAATAGAAAATTGCTCTTTTTTTGAGACAGAGTTTCACTTTGTCGCCCTTCAGTAGTGCGCTGTGACGTCATAGCTCACAGCAACCTCAAACTCTTGGGCTCAAGCGATTCTCTTGCCTCCGCCACCCAAGTAGCTGGGACTACAGGCACCTGCCACAATGCCTGGCTATTTTTTGTTTTAGCAGGCCCAGGCCAGGTTCAAACCCGCCCTGGTACATGTGGCTGGTGCTTTAACCACTGAACTACATGTGCTGAGCCAAAAGTTCCTTTTTGAAGTAGAATTTAAAAAATTCTATTTCTTTGCTTGTTCAGCGGTATATGATTATTTATCTCAATTGGAATCACTTCAACCAAACTTAAGGAAATTCATTTCTAATGTTTCTTTACTGGCATGTAATTTACTGGACAGTATTCTACCTACCTAAGAATTTCCAAAATAAAACACCAAACTCTGCATTGTGTTAACAACTTCAGAGTTTCAAGGTAAATTGCAAATGAAGGAAGCCAGTGGTAAGTTTAACTATGCAGAGGGTGCCAAAAAAAATTATATACACATTTTTTTTTTTTTTGCAATTTTTGGCCAGGGCTGGGTTTGAACCCATCACCTCTGGTATATGGGGCCGGTGCCCTTCTCCTTTGAGCCACAGGCACTGTCCTATATATACACATGTTAAGAAAGGAAAAATCTGTAAGACTCTAATGATTCTCTCTCAAATTCTTTTTTTTTTTTTTTTTTTTTTTTTTTTTGAGACAGAGCCTCAAGCTG
>NW_003852444.1:13076452-13103911 GCF_000181295.1 Otolemur garnettii
TGGCGGGTCCAGGCTGGGGATTCGAACCCGCCACCTTAGGTGTACGTGGCTGGCGCCTTAGCCGGTTGAGCTATAGGCGCCGAGCCGGAACAAACTCTTGATACATGCTTGTGATCGTATTGTACATTTGACAGGGGTAAGTGTTATGCTATATAAGATACGCTATAAATTATACTGCAATAATAGTTTTTACAGTTGATTACTTGATTTTAAAAAATATAATGAAAAACTCAGCAGAAAATCAAACTTGACAAAGATAAAACAACAAAGACACCATTGATAATGAGAAAGAAGCCATCATCAGAGGTATGGGGTAGACTTTTAAATTATATGGGATTTCAGTATACAACTTCTATCAAATTTTTGAATATCTGTATATATATATATATATATATATATATTTTTTAGAGACAGAGTTTCACTTTATCACCCTCAGTAGATTGCTATGATGTCATAGCTCAAAGCAACCTCCAGCTCTTGGGCTTAGGTGATTCTCTTGCCTCAGCCTCCCAAGTAGCCAGGACTACAGGCGCCCACTATAACGCCTGCCTATTTTTTTGTTGCAGTTTGACCGGGCCGGGTTTGAATCCACCACCCTCGGTATATGGGGCTGGTGCCCTACTCACTGAGCCACAGGCGCCGCCCCAATTTTTGAATATCTAAATCAGCGGTTCTCAACCTGTGGGTCACAACCCACAGGAACTGTATTAAAGGGCATTAGGAAAGGTTGAGAACCACCGATCTAAGTAAAATGTACAAGATTCCTTTCTTCTAGACAGAATTAGAAAAAGTGAAAAAGAAGAAGTAGGGTGGTGCCTGCGGCTCAAAGGAGTAAGTCGCCAGCCCCATATGCTAGAGGTGGTGAGTTCAAACCCAGCCCTAGCCAGAAACTGCAAAAAAAAAAAAAAAAAAAGAAAAGAAAAAGAAGTACAAAAACCATTAATGATGAAAGAATGGGAGAATTTTAATCAGTTTAGCTTCTAGGTTAGCAGGCCCAGAAGACTTCATTTGGAGTTTTTTAGGCATTCAAAAAAGCATATACCTCTCATGCTATTAAACACTTTCAGAAGACAGATAATTTATCTTATTTATCTAGCGTAATTGTGCTCCCCAACAAGCCAACATAATAAATAGCAAAAGACCAAATTCACTTTGAGATAAATATGAAAAAAGATGAAATATTAATATGTAAATTCTAACATAGTACAAGAGTAATTTAATACAACTAAGTGTAATTTATTACAAGAATAGAAGAGTTCATCCAGAGAAAAATCTTGGCTTGGCACCTGTGACTCAAGCGGCTAAGGTGCCAGCCACGTACACCTGAGCTGGCGGGTTCGAATCCAGCCTGGGCCCGCCAAACAACAATGACGGCTGCAACCAAAAAATAGCCGGACGTTGTGGCGGGCACCTGTGGTCCCAGCTACTTGGGAGGCAGAGGCAGGAGACTCGCTTGAGCCCAGGAATTGGAGGTTGCTGTGAGCTGTGATGCCATAGCACTCTACCCAGGGTGACAGATTGAGGCTCTGTCTCAAAAAAAAAAAAAAGAAAATCTCTCAACTTAATGCATGATTTTAGGATCATTTACACCAAAAATATGTTTTAAGCTTTCTATGTTGGCTAATGTGTCAATCTCTGGGGATAAAATATGGAGCTAGATTAAGATAGCCCCCACCATCATAGAAATTACAGGATCACGAAGAAGGTCAACAATTAAATAGGAAAATATATGAGAAAATATGATGTCATATGATGATAGAAGTTTAGCAGCTATAAAAAACTCACATACTAGCTGGGCACTGTAATCCTAGCACTCTGGGAGGCTGAAGCAGGTGGATTGCCTGAGCTCACAGATTTGAAACCAGCCTGAGCAAGTGCAAGACTCCATCTCTAAAAATATATATATATATATATATATATATATATATATAGCCGGCATTGTAGTGGGCACCTATAGCTCAGCTACTGTGGAGGTAAGACAATAGAATCGCTTGAACCCAAGAGTTTGATGTTGCTGTAAGCTATGACACTACAGCACTTTACTGAGGGTGACAAAGTGAGACTCTGTCTCAAAAAACAAAACCAAGGTGGCGCCTGTAGCTCAGTGGGTAGGGCGCCGGCCACCTACACCAAGGCTAGCAGGTTTGAACCCAGCAGGGGACAGCTAAACAACAGTGATAACTGCAGCAAAGAAAATAGCTGGGTGTACTATGAGCTGTGATGCCACAGGACTCTACTGAGGGCGGCATAGTGAGACTCTGTCTGAAAAAAAAAAAAAACACCTCACATACTACAGGCAAGAGTAACATTTAACCTAGTCTACTGGCTCAGGGACAGCTTTTCGGAGGAATGATCTTTATTCTGAGATCTGACAATGGTCAGAAAGAGCCTGCGTTGAGAAGGTTTTTTTTAAAGGAGTGTTTGTTTTTCTAGGACAAAGAGAAGAGAGATTTGTGCATTAAAGAAATTAAAGGATACCTTTCTTTCCTTCTTTCTTTCTTTTTTTTTTTTTTGAGACAAAGTCTCAAGCTGTCGCCCTGGGTGGAGTGCTGTGGCATCACAGCTCACAGCAACCTCCAACTCCTAGGCTCAAGCAAGTCTCCTGCCTCAGCCTCCCAAGTAGCTGGGACCACAGGTGCTCGCCACAACGCCTGGCTATTTTTTGGTTGCAAGCTGTCATTGTTGTTTGGTGGGCCTGGGCTGGATTGGAACCCAGCTCTGGTGTTCTGTGGCAGGCGCCCTAGCTGCTTGAGCCACAGGCGCCAAGCCAAGGATATCTTTTTAAATAGATTCTTTAGTGGATTGAAAGGTGGCCCTAACAAAAAGATATGTCCATAAGGAGTCTGTGAATGTGACCTTACTTAGAGAAAAGATCTTTAAAGATGCAATTCAGCTGAGTATTTCAAGATGAGATCATCTTAGATTATCTGGGTGGGCACTAAATGCAGTGACAAGTATAAGAAGAGAAGACACAGAGGAGACAGGCGGAGATCGGAATGATGTGTCTGCAAGTCAAGGAATACCAAGGATTCCTGGCAGCCACCAGAAGCCAGGAGAGGGGAATGGAATGAATTCTCCCTCGGAGCCTCCAGAAGAAACCAATCCTATTGAGACCTTCCTGTTGAATTTCTGGCTTCCAGAACTGTGAGAGAAGAAATTCTGTTTAAGCCACCAAGTTTGCGACAAGTTTTTATGCAGCCTTGGGAAACAAATGAAGGGGCTAAAAAGATATTTATGAATTTGGTATCGATTACAAGTTGGAAAAGAAGCTTAGATATTAAATTTCTATCTCCAAAAAAAAAAAAAAAAGAACAGATAAGCTACACTTAAAGGTGAAACAAGAATAAAGTAAAAAATGAAACAAAGATCCCTATATTATTAAATATAGTCGTAGATATTGCTCCCAATGCAATAAGATAAGAAAAATAAAAGAGGACTAATGGTGATTATTTCAGGTGTGATTATCTATATCAAAAATAAAGAAATGAATAAAAATTCAGATATCAGTAAGGTCTCCAAATACTAGAAAATCAGTTACATTCCTATGCATATATCCTTAATAATGAGTGTACAAATAACCCATTGAGAAAGATTCAATTGCCGATTCGTAAAAATACAAGATAACTAAAAACAAACGTTTAAATTGAAATGTTCAACTCTAGTGATGAAAATTATAACATTTGATTGAGGGAACACAAGAAAATATTCAAACAAATGGGGAGACGTATTTGGTAAGAAAATAGGAGACCTACTATGTTTCTGAGTAGAAGGACTTAATATTATAAAGGTATAAATCCTTCCCAAACAAATCTCTATTTCCCACAATATAAATATCAATTCTAAAACTGAACAAAATTATTCTAAAGTTCATCTGAAAAAATAAAAGTAGGAAAATAGCCAATACTATTTTGAAAAAGGGTAATAATGTTGCATTAGTATATTTAGTAATACAAGAAAAATTTCAAAATATATTAGCTTGTTTAAGGCAGATTACAAAATGTTATGAGCATATTTCTGTTAAAAATAAATTAT
Organism: Otolemur garnettii; assembly: GCF_000181295.1. Lineage (NCBI taxonomy): Eukaryota > Metazoa > Chordata > Mammalia > Primates > Galagidae > Otolemur > Otolemur garnettii. The sequence goes on from NW_003852444.1 coordinate 13,080,485, forward strand.
GCATAAAAGGGGCTTGGAGTAGATTAGCAAAATGTTCCCAGTGGCTGTCTCTCAGCAATGGAATATGAGTAATATTTTTCAACTCATCTATATTTCCTAAATTTCCTATAATAAATGTATATTTATATGGTACAGAAGAAAAATAATAAATTTTTCTTTTATAAAAATTCAGATCATATCTTTACTCCTTCAGGAAGCCTTTCCTATTTTAACCTCATCCCTGCAGAGCTGGCCTACATGGCTTCCTCTTTTTATTTTTTTGATTAAATCATAGCTGTGTACAATAATACAGTCATGGGGTACAGTGTGCTGGTTCTATATACAATCTGAAATATTTTCATCAAACTGGTTAACATAGCACTTTGTTATTTTTAATATTGCAGACATAGTACATCATAATTCTTTGTCCTTCTCTATTCTAGACTTGTGAGACTTTTACAAATAAAACTGCGTCATTTATCTCTGCATTTCTCATACAGAGCCTAGTATATTAGTAGGTCTTCAGTAAAATTTGTTGACTGAATAAAAAAGACATATATATACAAATAAGAAAATGTGCAACTCCTACTATTACCACTAGAGGGAACCATATTCCCGCCAAGACAGTTCTAAGAGCCCAAGAATTTTTTTTTCCTTTAAAACAATGTTGTTTTGATCTGAGAAACCTTCCAGAAGGCATTATCACCTGAAGCGGACTAAATTTATATCATTCCTAAAAATGTGATGTCTATCCTAAAATTGGAACGTCTCCAGATATGCTAAGATATTTTGCCTTGCACAAACACATTGTGCTTATTATTTGCTCTATCCATGTTAGCTGTTATTGAAAGCGGCTTTATTGGCTATCAAATTGTGCCTTGTGTCTGTATCTTGTTCCTGCAACAGGAGAGTGAGCTTACGTTTAAGACCATTTCCTGCTTCATTGCCAGCTCAGTTCTAATCACTAAAGTTGCGCAAAAATACTTAGTTCCATCACAAGGTTAACAGTCTCCCTTGAATCATGTGCTGCTCTAAGAAAATCTCACAGGCAACATTCCAGACTTACAAAACACAAAAATTATGTGATGATTTCTAAGAACATTCACAGATGTATCGAAGTTTTCAGCACAAAGTGATAATAAAAAGCCTCACTTGAGACACTTAAAATATGGTCTTGTTTTTAGAATTAAAGTAGTAGCCGCTTTAACAAGGGACAATTATGATTCAAAGAATGACAGGCTGTTCCTGATGAGACTTGAGGGCCAGACAAGTCCATTCAAGGAGGAGAGGTGCCTCCAGAGGAAGATGTGACTGGAATTCATTGTATGTTTAAAAAAAAAAAAGGGTACAGAAATCTACTTACTCGCAGAGCTACTGTGCTATAAGGGCAGCGACACATACAGAATCTAGAAACAATGGACAGTGGCTTGTTTGTAGGTCCCCAGCATTGCCCAGCAGAGGCTTGGTAGTTGCGAGAACGTAAGTCCCAGCTCCACCACTTACTAATCTGTGTGACTTTGAAGAAGTTACTACTCAACACCCCTACGCCGCTGACGCCCCGTGTGTAACATGGGGATGGTCCTTAGAACCTACTACATAGGATTCTCAAAAAGATTAAATGAGGAGTATATGAAAAGTGCTCAGAATAGCACGGGGTACATAGTAAATGCTCAAAACAGTCATAATTACTCATAAACTCAATAAGCAACAGAGAAAATTTTCATAATAGATACTCTGTAAGTATGGGCTATTATTATTGTAGGTGAGAGGGGCTTCAGGTGATCCCCTTAAAAGATACATTCCCACCACATGCGTATTGCTATCAGACTACCCCACAGCTTGCTAACACCAGCTATTATGATTATACCAGTTCCTTTATTCTGTTTCCATATTCAGTAAGTAACCTTCTGTTAGCCAGTTAGCATTCTATGTCAACATTTTGCTAAGAGGAAGTATACCAGCAAACTGGTACTGGTGTCACTGAAATGCACCCTTTATTCCTGTAGTATACTAAATAAGATCACATTTTCATTAATGTTCGATTTGGAGGGACTTTAAGCCCCTTCCTGACCAAATCAGTAGGAATTAAGACTTTCCAGGGATTGTTTCCCCATAAATACTCTTAAGGAAATGAGGTTCATTCAATTCAGTCAACAGATATTTATTAAGCACCTGTCGCTTGCCAGGTAATGTCAAGGCATTGTAGTTAAAGCAGTGAACAAAACAGTCCTCCCCTCAATCCTGCTTCCATAGGGCTAATGTTCCAGTGGAGGAGACAAATGACAAATAAGGAATACATGGAAAAATATTGGAGCAGGAGAGGGCTAGGTATTAAGAAGAGAAATAAACTGACAAGTGAGAGGGATCTGTGGGGAAGCCCTAAATATCAGGAGCTGGGGGGCCAGGGGCAGCGTGCATTGGTCTGAGAGCCAGTAACTCTGTAGCTCATCTGTTGTGACTTGTAGGGAGAGAGGGTTCAAATGTTCCCCACCCTGGGTGAGTCTTCACAACTGCTTACCCCAGGCATCCTGCTGAACTCAGGCATTCAAGGATACCCCACCGCTGCCAGGACCACTTCTCCCACAGAGCATTCTCCTAACCCTGGAAGTCCACAGTCCCACCCTCTCCTGCCACTGCTGCCTCTGAGCAGATGCCCCTGGGCCCCAAATTCCAGGACTTCCATGGGGTGGGAGCAGCTTGTTCTCACCCAGAACTTCTCTGGCCTCCGCACACCTCTGAGTTGGACCCAGTGATCACAGAACATCCCTCCCTGTTCCCTTTTCAACCAGGGAATTAGTCACTTTCTATGATGACAGGCAGAAAGGGCTTCCTAGTGCATGGATGATCCCCAAATAAAATAGCCCAATATTGATCTATTTCCTGAGGTCCTCAGACACCTTGGTACAACAGCCTTCTGATCTGATATTAGCCAACTTTTCCTGTAAAGGAGCAGAGAATAAACATTTTAGGTTTGCGAGCCAGTTAAGTTTCTGCTGTGTGTTCTTTTCTGGTTTGCAGCCCACTAAAAAATGTTTTTAAAATGTTCTCTTAGTTCATGAGCTGCATAAAACCAGATTGTGGACCACAATTTGACAACCTCCGTTCTAATCCATTTGGTGGTTACTTATAGGAAAATTAGTAAGTTGCTGCCGTGCTTTATAAATCAGTTTTTTGTTGGTTTATCTTTGTTGATTCCCAAGATACAATTACCTGCTGCATCAGATAATGTGTCGTTTTGTTAAGACCCGGCAGTAGGCACTAGATTGGTTGCAGGGTGAAAAAGATGTACTTTCTGAAAGGCAGGCACAGTGGTGCCTCTTCAAGGGGAAATTTTCTTCCTTAAGAAGAAAACACGGGCACACCACCTTGGACGTAGAGGTGGCCTACACCCTACGGGGTGGCTGGGAGGGAGAGAGTGCTGCAGAAAGAGTCTCACACTGCTCAGCAGGGGCCATCAACAAGCAGAGGAAAAGTTGGGAAGTGAGTTGGTGAGAAGAGGAGGGAAGGGAAATGGAGGATGAAGACCACAACCACAACGGAACGTGAACAGAGACAGTCCTGCGGTGGAGGGGCCACAGACGTTCTTACAGAGCCAGTGAGACTGTCTCACGTCCCCTTTCAAGTCATTTGCATTGCTGAAATGTAAAGCCTTCTAGACATGTGGCTTTTTCTTCACATGTAAGACTGTGGTTAATTTCAAAACAGCGGGATTTATTGAAAGATACGGAGCAAATCAAAGGATTATAGAAAAAAAACATTGAAAGGCAAGGCTTGAAAAGACAACGTTGCTGACCCAGCTAATCTGCCAATGTTGAGGTCAGCGGGCAGCCACCCACTCCAGGAAAACAAGCTCCTGGCTCCTTGCTCTGGAGTTGGTCGGACCTGTACCAGCCCTGCTATGTCCATTTCCATCGGGGGAGGCAAAAAATATTGGGACCCTATAACCAAGGAGAGGGGACCATGGGACAGCTAAAACAATAAGTGTCCATCCACTCATCCTCTTGCCAGCATCCCCTGTTAGTGATATTGGGGGACAAGGAAAGAGGAAGAAAGACCCACATCACGGACGCCAGAAAGAAGGGAACAGGACCGAAGTTGAGAGCCCAGTGGAGACAGGGGCTCAGAGCTGAAGGTGATGCCGAGAAGTAAGTCCCTACAAGTCACGTAACTCCTGGGGAGGTCACTGGAATTTTCCCAGGATGTTAGAAGGGGCTTGAGCAAGTTTTATGAAAAATCTAGGTCATATATTATTTCCCTTGCCCCATTCCTTACTCTGTGGCTCTATTGCATCTATGAGACGAAGGATAAAACCCAACATCTGGGGATGGGGACAGCACTCTGAGGTCACTGCCCAAGTAGCCAGCCGGCCACTCCCCTCTACCTATAAGAAGGGGACCATGGTATAACAGTCCTCCATCAAGAAGTTCAACATATGGATGTTAAGGTTTGGATCTAAGAAGCGGTCTTCTGAAATCCACCACACCTTCACTTTATTTACCTGCACGTCGGGTTTCTAAGCTGGTGGTTCTCAAGGGTGGTCTCCAGACAGCATCAGCAGGGATCATATTAAAAATGCCAATTCTAAGGAAGGTCTCAGCCCCAGCCTACCAAGTTAGAAATTTGGGGGATTGGGGTGGGGTGGTAAGGCAAATAGTAAATATTTTAACAAGCCCTCCAGGTGTGTCTGGTGCGGGCTTCTAAGCCTTCAGAACCACTGTCCTAAAGGATCTGTCCCATTCACAGATTGTTCTTGAGGAGCAAGAATACATTTCCAGAGTGTGTGTCTTTTCTGTCTCACCCAAATCGATCTCTCCATTGAAATTTAGTCAATTTCCTTTGTGCAAGCACTAAGTAGTAACGTTGCGTTCCAATTCACCCTGCATCTGGCTCCTACCTCAGAGCGGTAGACTTCTACACTGCCCCTAGAATTACGCCACTGTTGCAAACATTTCTTTTTCCTTTTTTTGACAAAGTCAGTTTTGGCTACGGTTTTGGCATTGTGGTGTTATGAGGGTTGTTACCAGTGTCCAATCTTTCCCTCAACTACTCTGGCCAGTAATTTAAATCCCCTGTCCATACTGGTACCAGCCCAAGGGCATCTCTCACATCCAGTGCTTTTTTTTTTTTGAGACAGAGCCTCAAGCTGTCACCCTCGGTAGGGTGCCGTGGCATCACAGCTCACAGCAACCTCCAACTCCTGGGCTCAAGCAAGTCTCCTGCCTCCGCCTCCCAAGTAGCTGGGACTACAGGCACCTGCCACAACACCCAGCTATTTTTTGGTTGCAGCCATCATTGTTGTTTGGCAGGCTGGGGCTGGATTTGAACCCGCCCCCTTAGGTGTATGTGGCTGGCGCCTTAGCTGCTTGAGCCACAGGCGCCGAGCCACATCCAGTGCTTTAAGGTAATTCAGAGGACGCAAAACCCTTCCTGCTCACAAAACCTAGGGAGCTTTTCTGGCTCCACATTACCCAGCATCAGAAAAGCGGCACCTGTGCACCTGAGCTTAGCTTTCACCATGACTTCTGTAAATCAAAAGCTGCTCCTTCCATTGCAACACTTTCTGAGTTTTCTCCTAGTTTTATTCCCTTCCCAGCATCACAACAGCCAGATCCCCAGGAGAAGCTATGAACATGTTGCCAGGAGAGACAGCCTTCCAATGGGAGCTCCATGATCCATGCAGACATTGGTCCTCAGAGCAAGCCACAGTTATCTGGTCATTCTCATTGGATTGGACATCTTGTGACAGGCAGCACCTCCCATGATCAGCTAAGTGCATCCAAGTTAATCTGGGTCCTTCCTAATATCTTGGTGCCCTTCATGGGCTGTCCCACAGCATCAGTAATGGAACCGAATGCTCCAATCACATAAACCTTAGAGGAAGAGTGAGGCTCATGGAGGGTAGGCACTAGTTTCAGGAAAGGGAATATAAGCTATCACCACACAGTCCTGTTAGACACAGAGGCTGTTAGAAGGCTGGATCACACCGGGAAGAGAAATACCAGCCAAGCAAGTTTAAAAGCAGAGCTATCCAACAGCTCGTCTGAATGCCCATTACCACGTCCTCACATGTGATTAATATTCTGTTTTTGGGCTGTTTTCAGTATGTTTGTCCTCCTGCCACACAGGACAAAGGACATCCACAAGGGGCAGCCCTGACACTGTGATCATTCTGGTCCTTTTCATCAAATTTTAAAACAAAATTGACATTGTACAGTACTTACAGTATATAACCTGCATTTTTGATTCATAATTTGTAATACAGTGTTAGTCACTATATATTTTTCTACCTTTGTTACTTGTGTAGAATTTCATTGTCAGTATGCTAACTAGGTAGCACAGTACAACTCACCAGTTCCCTCTTTGGAGGCATTTATGCTCTTGACTGTGTGGCCTTCATAGAGCATTCTGTCATTTGCCAATATAAAAATAATTGTATTTGATCCTCTGGCTGTGGACTCTATTTTCTGTGATGCTACTATTAGCATATGTGGATGGGTTCTCATTGACTGCATTTGCCTCTGATATTTTGACCCATCTCATTACTTTTCAACCTGCTCTGTGAATTTCATTTTGTGATATAGACACACACACATACATATATCCTTTCTTAAACAGCTTACGGCTGAATTTCATTCTTTTAATTCAATCTGAGAGTCTTTTGTCTTTTGAAAAATATTTTTAAGCTATTCACATCTCTCATGACAAAAGTTATACTCGGTCTTTATTCTGTCAATTATTTTATGATTTCTATTTTTAACACTTCGTAGTTTTCTTTTTTTTCCTACTAAAGTCATTAAATTTACTCTTCCCCCCATCTGTGATTTGGGAATTATATATTTTTTTGTTTTCTATCTGGGCTTAAAGTGTAGAAATACATTGTATATTTGAACTATGCCTTTTAAAAATAGAAATACATAAAAAAAATAGAAATATATTTACATTTTAAAAGTTCAATTAAGACCAAAGTATGTAGCGTGAACAGTGTGAGATTCCTTCATGATCTCCAGTCGTTTTGTCCCCAGCCCCACAGATAACTGCTGCCCAAATTTCCATGTATGTTCTATGCGTGTGTGTATATGTGTGTGTTTATGTACAGATTTGTAGATTTAAAAAAAAAAAACAAACTAATAAAATGACTGTTTTCTTGCTACTTGTTTTTTTCACTGAATCAGACCTTTATGTCTTGTACTGGAATAGCAGCCCACGATCGGGGTAAACATAATTTACATAACTACTCTTCTGCTGATAGGTGTTTAATTTGGTCCCTATTTTCACTACTACAACGTTCTCATAAAAATCTTTTATGGACATATTTGTCACCTGTTCAAGTATTTTATGTATACCCTGTATTAATACACAGAAGTGAAATCACTGAGTTAAAAAGAATGCATATTGAAATATTTGATAGCTACTACCAAATTATCCTTCAAAAAGTTGTTTGAATGTATACGCTCTCAAAGACTGAGAATACCTGTCGCCTCACACCCTTACTAGTGTTGAGTTTTAAGGATCTTTAAAGCTTTGCCTATCTGATGGTTGAAGATGATATTATTAGATGTATTATTGCTTTGATTCATGACTGACTCACTGATAGTGAGGCTGCCCATCTTTTCAGACCTGCTCACCAGGGGTTTCTGTGAACTCTCTGTACTTACTCTGTACTGCATGTACTTCTGCCCACTTGTCTATCATTTAGCTTTTTTCATATTTATTTGTAGGCATTCTTTGCATTATGGATTTTAGTCCTTGGTGTGGAATATTTGCTGAAAATATCTCTTCACATGTCTGTGAACTGATACTGTAATTTGTTTATGGTAACTTTTGTCCTATAAAAGTTTAATATTTTGTAGTAATCAAATATCTGAGTCTTTTCCTTTGTAGCTTCCGGTTTCATGTCTCTCTCCCTTACTGAGCAAGAATCAAGATAGTCTATATTTTTCACAGAAATTTTTTAATTCACATTTTTATATTTATGAACAGCAAATTCTGTCTTTGTGGTGTACTACTTGGTGAGTTATAACAAATTCAAACAACCATGTAACCACTACTTCCAGCAAGATACAGAACAGTTTTCTAACCCCTCAAATTCACTCCTGCCCTTCCTCCTACACCCAAGCTAGAGCGACCACTGATCTGTTGTTAAGAAATTTGTCATATAAATGAAACCATAAAGTCTGTGGCCTTTTATCCAACTTTTTTCACTCAGCATGATGTACATGAGATAACAGCCATTGTATGGATACAGTCTGTCCCTTTGGTTGATTCGTATTCCATTGAATGGAAGTGCCACAGTTAGTGATCCGTTCACCAGCTAAAGGATATTTGGGCTGTTACTTATTTGGAGCTATAATGAATAAGACCATCATGAACATTCACATGTAGATTTTGGGACAAATATAAGTTTTCATCTCTCTTGGATAACTCTGAGGGGGGTTACTGGGTCAGATGGCAAGTGTGTGTTTACCCTTAAAAGCTGTCAAGCTGGCTTCCGAAGTTGCTGTACTATTTTGTATTCTTCCCCTGCAATGTCTAAAAGTTCCAGTTGCTCTTAGTATTGTCAGTTAAAAAAAAAAAAAAAATTCTAGCCAGTGTGTAGTAGTACCTCATTGTGGTTTTAAGTTGCTTTTTCCTAACTAGTAATATTGAGCACCTTTTTGTATACTTATTTGCCAGCCCCATATGTCTACCTGAGTAAAGTGTCTGTTCAGATCTTTTGTCCATTTTTAAAATGTGTTATTCATTTTTTAGCATTGAATTTTGAAAGTTCTTTTTATTTTATTTTATTTTATTTTTTGAGACAGAGCCTCAAGCTATCCCCCTAGGTAGAGTGCCATGGCATCACGCTCACAGCAACCTCCAACTCCTGGGCTCAAGTGAGTCTCCTGCCTCAGCCTCCCAAGTAGCTGGGACCACAGGCGCCCGCCACAACGCCTGGCCATTTTTTGGTTGCAGCCATCATTGTTGTTTGGCGGGCCCAGGCTGGGGATTCGAACCCGCCACCTTAGGTGTATGTGGCTGGCGCCTTAGTCGCTTGAGCCACAGGCACCGAGCCGAAAGTTCTTTATATATATTATTTAATTTATAATATAAAGTCCTTTGTCAGATATATAATTTGCAAATATTTCTTCCAGTCTGTGGCTTGTCTTCTCATTTTTCGAACATTGTCTTTTGCAGAGAGGTTTTTAATTTTGCTAAAATCCAGTTTGTTTTGTGTTTGTATTTAGTATTGTATTATGTATTTAGTATCACATTTTTTAAATCTCTGCCTAACTCAAGAATACAAGTATTATCTCATTGTTTACTGGAAGTTTCGTGCTTTGGGATTTTACATTTAGGACTGTGATCCAATTTGATCATATTTTGTATAAAGTGCAAGTTCAGAATCAAGATTCAGATTTTTGCATGTGGATATCCAATTGTTTGAGAAACATTTATTGCAAAGACTCTTCTTTTTTCGTTGAATTGTGTTTGTCCCTTTGTCAAAAATCAATTGGCCAATTTTATCTACTTCTGGAATCTCTCCTCTGTTCCACTGATGTGTCTATATTTTCACCTATACCACACTGACCTAATCACAGTAGTTTTATAATAGTTCTTGAAATCAAATAGTATGGGAGTCCTTTAATTCATACTATTTCTCCCTCATACTGTTCTCAAAAGTTCTTTCCCAAATTTGTTTTGGTTATCATATTCCTTCATCTTTCCTTATCAATTTTAGACATGATGCCTATGAAAGTCACAATCTGACAGAGATTTTGTTCAGTATTGCATTGAATCTCTACACCAATTTGATGAGAATTGGCATCCTCACAGTACTGAGTCTTCCAATCCATTGAAAACTCTCCATTTATTTAGGTATATGCTGTCTTGCATCAGTGTTTTATAGTTTCATTTATACAGATAATACATATTTCATTAAACATATATAAAATATTTCTCTTTGGGATGCAAAGTGATACTGGTTTGGGTAGTAAATAATACTTTTTTAATTTTGATTTTTATTTGTTCATTGTTAATATATAGAAATATATATATTTTTATATTGACCTTGTATTTTAAAACCATAGTAAAATTACCTCTTAGTTCTAGGATCTTTTAGGTACTTTTCTTAGGATTTTCTAAATAGAAAATCATGTCTCAGAATAGAACTAGTTTTGTTTCTTCCTTTTCAATCTGTATGCTTTTTCTTAGTTGTCTTGCCTTATGGCCTTGGCTAAACACCCCCCTACTCCCCCAGTACAGTGCTCTATAGAAGTCAGAGAGTGAACATCTTTGGTTTATTTCCAATCTTAGGGGAAAAAACTCATTCAGTATTTTACCAGTAAGTGCAATGCAGGTTTTTTCATAGAGGTCATTTATAAAATTAAGGAGATTCCTTTCTACTTCTAGTTTTCTAAGTTTTTTTTTTTTTTTTTTTTTGAGACGGAGCCTCAAGCTATCCCCCTGGGTAGAGTGCCATGGCATCACGCTCACAGCAACCTCCAACTCCTGGGCTCAAGCGAGTCTCCTGCCTCCGCCTCCCAAGTAGCTGGGACCACAGGTGTCCGCCACAACACCTGGCTATTTTTTGGTTGCAACCAACTTTGTTGTTTGGCAGGCCGGGGCTGGATTCAACCCCGCCACTTTATGTGTATGTGGCTGGCGCCTTAGCCGCTTGAGCCACAGGTGCCGAGCCATTTTCTAAGTTTTTAATCATGAAAGGATCTCAAATTTCATCAAGTATTTATATCTATTGAGATTTATTATTCCAGTGCTTTAAATTTTATTATTATGCTTAGATCTTTAATCTACCTAGAATTCATTTTTTTATATTGGATGTGGAAATGGTTGAATGAATTATTTTTTTCCCAAAATGATTAACTTTCAAATACTCTTTAATAAGTTGTCTATCATTCCCCCCTCATTTGAAATGTCACTTTTATCAGATACTGAACTTTCACATCTAAACATCTCTTATTTCTGGACCATCACTTTTGTTCTATCAATTTATTGGTCTATTCCCATGCCAATTCCACACTTAATAAGCTAGAAAAGTATTATTTCTGCCACTTTTCTCTTCCATGAACTTGATCAACTTACCACATTACAAACAGATACCAGTTGCTGTATCGAATGGGATAGCATCACATTTATACATTTGGGGGAATATTTGTTACTTCATAGCCTGGAATTTTTCTGTTAGGAAATACTGTGTGTTTCTCCATTTATTCAGGCCTTTATTTGTGAACTTCAATTCAGTTGTATACACTCTTGTGAAGATCTTGATATAGTCACCCTACCAATATCCTCCTACTTCTCAAGTTTATCAGACATTTTTCTTGGATTTTTCTAGGTAGATGAAAATATCATCTACAAAAAGCAACAGTCTTGGATCTTTTTCCTAATAGCTATATATCTAATTCCTTGCCTCCCCCCCCATTGTTGTATTGAATGGGACACCTACCTAGTTTAATGCTGAATGGTAGTACCAGAGGTTACCCCTGTATTCTTCCTAATTTTAATGGAAATGCTTCAAATATTTCAAGATTAAGTATTATGTTTGTTGTAGAATTTTGGTAGAAACCCCATTTTCTTGTATGTCTTACTGAGTTGTTTTTTTTTTTTTTTTTAACCAGAAATGTGTGTTACATTTTATCAATTTCATTTTGGGAACCTGTTGCGCTAATTACATTTTATCTCTTCAAAGAATACAATGAATTCTATTAATGTATTTTCATTGTCCAACTACCATTCTTCTCCTGGGAAAAACTCAACTTGGACATGATACAGTATTCTTTTAATGCACTTCTAGGTTTAGAAATTTTGTATTCATGTTCATAAGTGACATTAACCTTTTTTTTGTCCTTTTTTGATTACAGATCTAGGGGTATAGCTACTTCTTATGAACTGAAAAGTGTTCTGTTTAATGGATGGTGACCATTTATATAACATGGGAAATAGTTCTTCCTTACTTAGTTTTGGTAGCACTAGTTTACAAAACTACTTGGGTCTGGTGCTTTCTTTCTTTTCTTTTTTTGAAAGTAGCTCTTTGATCACTTTTTCCATTTATTTTTAGGTAATGGTCCAAGCTTTTCTCCCTGCTCAATCAGCTTCGATGATTCGTGCTTTTACAGATTAAATATTTCATTTTAATTTTAAGGGTGTTTATTTGAAGCTGTTCATAGTAATCATTCAGCTGTCCCCACATTTGTTTAACCCCTATATTATTTTTATCTTCTCTTCCCCCCCAATCTGATTCACCCAGCATTCTTTTTTTCTATTGGGTCTTACCAAAGAAGCAGTCATTGGTTTTATTATTGAAGCCCAATTTTAGCATGGGTGGATTTCATTAATTTCTAATTTTATTCTTCTCTTCCTCTTCTTTTATTTTTTGGGGTTTATTTTTCCTGTTCCTTTTTAGCTCTTGAATCAAATGCTTAGTTTGTTTATTTTTTACAATTTCTGTTTTCTACGGCACTGAGAGCTGTAAATCTTTCCATTTGTACCACTTTGGCAGCACTCAAGGATCTTGAAATGTAATGTGCTCATTTGTTCATTTCTAAGTAGTTTGTAATTTCAATTTTAATTCCTCCATAATCCAAGTTAATTAGAAGTATGCTTTCTCATTTTCAAGAGGCTAGTGGGTTTTGTCTGTGTGTTGCCTTTTACTATCTTTCTGTTATTAAATAGTGCATTGTATAATTTATACTTTATAGAATCTATTATATCTATTCTTTCTTAAAGCTTCTTAATAATGTTATTACAATCTTCCATAGCCTTATTATTTTGCTTTGTTGACATTTTTATAGCATGTATATCTGCTTTTATTACTTAATTTTAAATTCCTGAGTCATTTTGGTAGTTGTTTTACATAGACTGCACATAGCTTTTTCAGGTTTTTGGATTTTCTATCACTCTTCACTCACTCCCCCTACTCTGTTTTAAAACTCCAGTATGAGGGGCTTTGTCTTGTTACAGGGTTCATAAATCCATTCACTCCGTGATTATTGACACTTTGGACCAATTCTTGCATCTTATTTTGTGTTTTCTATTTATCGCATTTTTCTATTCATAATACAAGGCCAATGAAGTACTGTTTCTCTTTTCCCCTTCCTCCTTTTGTTGAATTGATGACTTCCTATTACAGTTCTTTTATTGGCTAGGAAGCTATATATCCTTTTTAATTATATCCTTCTTCCAGTGGTTACTCTTTAATTTTTAAGCACATATTTAAATTTGTTTTGTAAAATCAACATGTTCAATTATAATAACTAGCTTCTCTCTGAGCAAGTCAAGCACCTTTTCATGCGTCTACTTTTCCCCACTGCCCTCTGCTACCTCCCACGTATAGATCATTAGAGAGTTTAATTCCAGATTGTCAGATTGTTGTTATTACTGTCTCTTCCCCCCTCCCTCCCTCCCCTCTCTTCCATCAGTAATTATTTTGAATTTCACTGTATCTTGTCACCAGATTCCACATCCCTTGTGCCTTCCTCTTTGATTTATTTTTCATTTTCCCAGAATACACCATCTAGTTATTCTTCCAGTAAGGGTACTTGAGTGGTGTATTTTCTGAACCCGTACATTGCTGAAAGTGTTTTTATTTTGCTCGCACACTAGAATAATGGGTTCACCTGGACATAGAATCCTAAGTTCAAAATAATTTCCCCTCAGAACCTTGAAAGCTTTGCTCCTTTGTCTCCCTGAATCCATGTGGCTGAGGAGAAGCCTCCTTCCTAATGGCCAATATGCCCACCGCTCTCTTCAGCCACTGGAGAGCAGACTAAGAGGGGGTCCAGCTGGACATTCTGAGGGCTGCGTCCCCAGTCCATGCCACTTCTGAATCACTCAATCATTCAGCAGATATGTTTTTTGCATCTAATGTTCTGACTCTGTTCTGGGATTTTAAAAAATAAAACAGTTCACGAACACAGAAAAGTACAGAGAATAATACGGCAAACAGCAGTGTACCCGCCGCTCACATTGCCACATCTTATTTCACCTCATTTGTTTCAGGTTTTTAAAAAAATAAATAAAACACTGAAGAATCCATTAAAAATCCATTCCCTTTCTTCCCATACTAGAGATAACAACTACTCCAAATTTGGTGCTTCTTACACCTATTGATATGTTATACTCTTACTATGTGGATATATTATGAAGCTATAAGGATAAACAATATACGGGTAAACAGAGTATAATAATGAATACAGCGCTTACTACATGCCTATCCGTGTCTAATTGCATTACATATATTAACTAGTTAATACAAGCCAAATGAAGTAAGTCAAATTATTGTCCCCTTTTTACGAATGAGGGAAAGCAGCTTAATCAAAGTGACAGAGTTGGTAAGTGATAAACCAGAACTGGCAGTCTGGCTGCAGAGTTTGTATTAGTAGCAACGATAGCCTGCTAATATAATAATAATTAGCATGTATTCAAACTTTGTGTAAATGGCATCATACTAGATACATTCTTCTAACATCTTGGTGTTCTTTTTTTTTTTTTTTTTATTCTACTATATTTACTGAGCAGAAAACATCCATGATCTAGCAGCTCTGGCTTATCATTTATTTTTACTACTGTGTGGTATTACCTTCCATTTTCATAAATATTTAGGTTGTTTCAAAAATTTGCAACAAATGGTGCATGGTATATATTTGTAGATGTCTCATAGGGCCGAGCACAAGAGTTTCTCTAAGGCATATAACTACGGCATGAAATTTCTAAGTCACAGGGAATGCACATCGTCATCTTCACAGATTATTGTCAAACTGCGGCACCAACTTACACACCCTCCATGGGAAAGGAGAGGGTTTTACATCTTGTGCTGAGATGTGACTCCGGCTTGCTAAACTCCAAAGTTACCATACACGCTGCAGGTCTACTGGGCTACTATACCATATAATCACAGCACCCACTTTTTTTCTGTCTAAATATAGACATGTAGGTTGGGTCTTTGCTCTCAATTTCATTATATGAAATTATTAACTGATTATCTCCTGAGTTCTCTTTCTGTCTATGCTTATTTTTAAAAGCCCACAACACAGTAGGCACCGACATATTTAAAGTTATTCAAATAGTGAGACTCTGTCTCAAAAAAAAATTAAAATTATTCAAATAAAAGCTCATCTGTTTTTCAAAAGATCACATGTAGTTCACTTAGACTTGTAAATGGACATGAACCTCAATGTAACAGGAAAGAAGTTCAGCTGGATCTAAAAGAAATCTGACAGCTCAGATCATCGGGGTTTCATCAAGAATGAAATTGAACCTAAAACATTAGATTTTAAGTGATCAAATCTTATAAAACAAAAAAATTTGATTTTTATAGTTTAACACTAAACTAGTAGTTTTAATATTTAGGTAATGCTTTCTGATCTTCTGATCATTATACTGAAAAATTATTAAATGAATAATTCTACTAAGTTCGAATTCCTGTCCTCCAGAAACATGCATATAAAAATATATAGCTTTTTTTTTTTTTTTTTTAAAAATCCCTTTATCCTGTTGCTCAACCAGGGATGCAGCTGGACTTCAAACTGCAAAAACATCAGACTCATAAATCCAACAATCTACTTAGCATCTCCACTTAGATGTTTAAAAACATCTCCAAGTCTCCAAAACCAAACTCCCGATTCCGATGTCCTATATCCTGTTTCTTGTAAAGTCTTTCCTATCTCAAAATACGAAATCTGTTTTTCCAGTTACTGTGCTGAAATCTTTGCAGTCATTCCTAAGTCCTCCATAGCACCAACACATCTGCAAACATCCTGAATCTGACATCTTCACTTTCATCGCTGCCATTCTGGTTTAAACTGCCATCATTTTTTGCTTGGATGTCTGCAGTGACTTTCTAACCGGTCTCCTGCTTCCACTCTGGCATGTATGTGAGTCGATGTGCCACAGGGCAACCAGGAGCAACCCATCCTTCTTAAAACTTCTCGTTCCACTCTCTACATCAGTTTACAAGTACCTGCTTCTCACCCCGTTCAGATCCTGAACTCATTCATCTCTTAAGGCACTTGCCTTTGCTTAGTCTGCTTCAGCCTTGTACTAGGTAGAAGAATGGCTCCCCAAAATGTCCACATCCTAATACCCAGAACCCCCCCCCAAACGTTACTTATGTTATACTACATGGCAATGCAGAGTTAAGACAGCCCATGGAATGAAGGTAACTAATTGGGTGATTGGGGGGAGGGGAGATGCCTGGATTATTCAAACGGACCCAGTGCAATCAGAAAAGTTCAGTCAGAGGTGTTCAAATCAGAGAAAACTCTACCCATCATTGCTGGCTTTATACAGGGAGGGAAGGGTCCGAGAGAAGTTACCTTTAAAGCTAGAAAAAAGGGCAGGGGAATGGATTTCATCAAGGACCTGCAGAAAGGAGTGCGGTCCTGCTAATACCTTGAATTTAGCCGCTGAGACCCCTTTTGGACTTCAGAACTGTGGGAAAGTAAATTTTTGAGTTTTAGGCTTCTGTGTTTCTGGTCATTTGTTACAGCAACCACAGAAAACACGTGCAAGCCGCGGAGCTTCCCACACCTCGGCGTGCTCCTGCCTCAAAGGTCTTGCACTTTATTCCTCCTCTCTTGGATTTCTCCAAGACTTGTTCTTCCAGTTCACCTCATCAGGATGGCCTTGCTGGTCACACCACACAAAATATCCCCTTTCAGAACTCACTATCTTGCTTACCCTATTTTATTGTTCTCCATAGCTCCTATCACTAAATAGCTGAAATACATAGGATTATGAATTTACTTAACTGCTTGTTCAGTCTCTGCTCCACGAGGGCAGAGATTGTTTTGTTCACTGCTCTGTGCCTGACTATGCCAGGTGAAGAATGAGCATCCAATAAATATTTGTTAAATCAGAAAGTGCTAGTATCACTGAAGAGACATGATTTAGATTGGGAGTGTCAGGCTTCTTGAAGGAAGTGAGAACGGATGAATGATACACAGGAATCATACAGGCAAAGAACGAAGGAAAGAGAGTCTGGGTTGAGGGAAGAGCACGTGCCAAGATTTTAGTTTGAGCATTCACGGAACTGGTGTTTTCAAAGGCTAACTGAAGCTGGGATACGGCGAGTGAGTAGGAGACAGGTCAACTGGAGCGGTGACGGGAAGCAGATCATTCCTGCCGATCTGAATTTGTCCTGTGATAGGAAGGTTTGCTGCCTTCGCCACGCAGAGCTGTGTGGGGAAGACACTGGTGATGGAGCAGGAGGGAAGCAGAGGGACCAGTGAAGGCAGCCCAGCATCATGGGCTAGCCTAGCCAAATTCTAGCAATTGGGATAAGGGTAATGGCAAGAACAATGAGCAAAGTGGATGGCTAAGGATATAGTTTGAGGATAGCATAGCCAAACTTGAAGATGAATTAAATGTGGGCTCTGATCGAGAAAGAAGTGTCAAGAACAACGCTTGAGGAATAGGGCGGATGGAAGTTCTGTGTGCAGGGAGAGAAAGCAATACAGTAAGAACAGATTTGGGGGTAATGACCAAGAATTCAGTTTTTAAATCTATTGTTTGAGATATTAATGAGATGTCTTAGGAGGGCTGGGGAGTTTTTAAGTAGTCAGATGGATAGAAGACTGCCTGACCGCTCTGGAAAAGAGATCTGGGCCAAAGATTATACGCTGATATGTTGTTGGGATACAGGTATACTTAAATCAATTAAAATGTTAAAAATTACCTACAGAGAATGAGTAGAATTGAGAGAATATAGCCTCAGGTAGAGTTCTGCAGAACTTTAAATTAGGGGTTAGGTAAAAGATGAGAAATGAGTAAGACTTACACTGTTAAGGAACAGTTAGAAAAGATGAAGAAAGCCCCAAAGAATGCATTATCATAGAAGCCAAAAAAGAGAGAATGTTTCAAGGATTGCTCAACAGCTTTGAGAATTCTAGTTACTGGAGGATTGCATTTAGTAACAAGGGGGTCAATGTTGATTTTTTCTCTTTTTCAGAAAAAAGTTTTTAAAACAATGGTAAAATATGCATACCATGAAATTTACCATTTCCACTATTTTTAAGCATACAGTTTAGTGGTGTTAACGTATATTCACATTGTTGTGTATCAATATTGATTCTATTAATATTGAAGAATTTCTTTAGCAAAGTGAGGGCAAAATGTTGGAGTGATTTTAATAAGGTGGGGGTAAGGACGTGGTGACAGGGAATATATTCAGCTCTTGGATGTGGGAGAGAGAGGAAATATGTTATGAATTGTGAACCCTGAGAAAGCAAGAGGTAATGGGGCCAGAGCAAGGATGGACTGGCTTTTTCAAAAGGTGGGAAAGAGACTGGCAATAGAGGCAAACAGGTTTGTAGTATTTGTGGGAATGGTGAATGTCTGAATGTTACAATCACGGTGAATAGTGATACTAAATGTGTCGGCTTTTATGTTCCTATTCATTTATTCTATATATGTTTACACTATAGAATACCTATCATGTACTTGCTCTGAACTACCTGTGACCAAAGGAATGGACAGGTCAAAACCCCGGAGGCCTTCAGGGAACATCTCTTTGATGCCGCTGGGGAAGCTTCTGAAAAGGCTTGGAGGGAGATCATTCTGATAACATTTACTTCAAGGCCACTGTATATACATCACGTTGAGAAATTACCTGTATTCTACTTTCCATTTCAAATAATCCTCAATTATACATCCAGAGCCAGTTCCTGAGAGGTTACACAATGAGCCCTGGTTACAGAAGGGCTCAGGTGATATAATACCAGGGAAATCAGGGAAAGCCACCTTCTGAAAATTTAGTGTTTAAAAATTACAACATATTTAGCAATGAATGGCAATAAAAGCACTATTTGAAAACGCAGGGGATACAGATAAAGCCAGAGAAATTTTTCTTCAAGGGAAATTAATAGCCTTAAATTATATATTAGAAAATAAGAAAGATTGGAAATTAACGTGTTAGGCATTTAACTTGAAAAGCATTTAAAGAAAAATAGAATAACATGTTAAACTCGACAAAAGTGTGAGGGATTAATAAAAATAAACACAGAAATTAAACAAATACATATATATATAATAAAAGCTATGATCAAGGAAAGCTACCTATTTGGAAAGACTATAGACAAACCTCTACGGTTTGTCTAAAATACAAACCCTTATTAAAACAAAAAAGTAAAAAACAGAATTCACAAATATGTAATATCAGAAATGAATAACAGGGTATAACTACAGGCACTATAAAGAATTTTTAAGAGACTACTATAAACCAGAATTTTGAAAGTTTAAGTGTAATATCTAATTTTTTACAAAAAAATGAATTACCAAAATTGATTGAAGAAATAGGAAACCTGAGTAAACCAACGATCATTAGAGAAATTGAGTTGAATTCTCAAAATATAACAGTTTCATAGATGAGATTTACTAAACATTCAAGGGACAAATGCTCCCTATTTCATACAAGTGGTCCCAGAAATTAGAAAAGGAGGGAAATTTCCAAATGCATTTCCGAAGGGTACTATACCCCTGACACCAAAAGTGGACAAAGCTAGCGCAAGAAAGGAATGTTTTAAGCCAACGTATGCTATGACAAAGCAAGGTTTATCTCATACTGCAAAGTTAAGTCCACATGAGAAAAATCTACCAGTGTGACCCACTATGTTAACCTATCAAAGGACAAAACATCAATATTTCTTAGAAAAAGCATTTAATAAAACTTCAGTATTCATTTCAGAGTTTAAAAATATTCCTCCTTTAAACACAACTGGTTAAACCTTTAACCTGATAAAGGGTTTGTTTCTACTAAGACCTTACAACAAATACCATAAGTAATAATGACAATTAGAAACATTCTCAATGAGATAGAAATAGGAAAACAGTGCTTGTGCCCACCCTTCCTATTTGATGAGTTTTGAAAGTACCAGTCCATCCAATGAGAAAAGAAAGATATCAGTAGTGTTATTTATAGATAATCTGATTATATACAGGAAACTGCAAAGGAATATACAAATAAACTATTTCACAAACAAGGAAATTCATCATGTTTGCCAAAATAAGATTATTCCAAAATCTATAGCATTTCTCAACAGTAGCAATAATCAATTAAAAACTTCATAGAAAAGAGATCTCACTTATAATAGTAGCAAAAGCCGTAAGGTATCTAGGAATAAGTCTTAAAGAGGCACAAGAGTTTTATAAACAGATTATAAAATGTTACTGAAGAATATTTAAAAATCAGAATATTAAGGCATTGGATGACTCAATTTTATAAGTTGTCATAGCTCCCAAAATGTAACCTATACATTTAGATAAATATTAGTTAAATTGTCTAGTTAGTTAAATAAGCAAAATACCAAAAAAGTTTTTCTAGTGGAACTTGACATACTAATGCTAAAGTTAGTATAGAAGAGTAGAAGCCCAAAAATACCCCGTATAATTTTTTTTTAATGAACAAAGAGGGGACATATTTACACATCAAGACTTCTTCTAAAGCCATTATAATTAAGAGTGTGATGTTGGCTCAGAACTGTTTTGCAGTGGAAAAGGACAAACTAGAAACATATCCATGAACATAAGGAAATTTAATTTATAATCATGGTGCATTACACATTAATGGGGACATGAAGGACTATTCAGTCAACAGGGTCAAGACAGGTTTCCATATTGGGGGAGAGGAGGAGTGAAATTAAATTTCCTACCTTCATCATTCAAAAAGATAAGTCTCGGAGCAATTTCATGTGTGGAAAGCAAAACTTTTAAACATTAAGGAAAACAGATATAAGAGGCTAGATCAGGTGTGCAGAGGTTTCCTTAACAGTATAAAATTACACGAACTATAAAGAAAAAGATCAATGAATATGACTACATTTTAAATTTCCAATAGTACACAAGACATCAAAAGCAGTTAAAATACAAGCCACAGACTGAGACAATATATTTAATGTTTATATGCATGAACTCCTACAAATCAAGAGGAAAAAAGATAAAACATACACAGCGTCCATTGGAAAAATGAACAAGGACTCTGAAAAAACAAATCACAGGCTTGGAAACCTCGATAGCCAATGAATATATAAAGAAATGCTTAACCTCACTAACAGTGAGGGAAATTCAAATAAAACAGCAAGATACTGGATTTTTAAAAAATCAAATTGGCAAGAATAAGAAAAGTCTGAATCTAGAAAGCGTTAAAGGTCATGTGAGGGAAACAAGAAACTCGCATACACTGCTGATGGGTGTGCAAATCAAAGAGCCACTTGGCAGTCTCTCATAAAACTAAATACGTGTGTGCAGTCTAGCAATTTCCCATCCAGGTAGATGCACAGAGAAATTCTCACATACGTGCAAAGGAAACATTATAAATAATATCAAAATATTGGCAGCAGTTTAATATTCATCAATAGGGGAATAAATAAACACGGCACATTCATATGCATGTATCTACAACACAGCAATTAAAATGAATGAATGGGATCTATACGTATTGACATGAAGAGAAAAAGTAAAACCATACTATGAAGGAAAAAAAAAGTCACAAAATGATACGT
The DNA here is from genome assembly GCF_000181295.1 of Otolemur garnettii. NCBI lineage: Eukaryota > Metazoa > Chordata > Mammalia > Primates > Galagidae > Otolemur > Otolemur garnettii. The sequence goes on from NW_003852444.1 coordinate 13,101,955, forward strand.
ACAGCCTGACACCACATGTGTACGTTTAAAAAATCATATAAAGCAATATTCTGTATTTTAAGGGTTCGTATGTGGTAAAAATGTAAAGCCTAGATTGAAAAGTTACATACCAAACTCATGATAGTGTTTGCCTTTGGGGAAAAGGGTGGAGAATGGTATTGAAAGCAGTACAAAGGGGACTTCAACTTTATCAGAAATGTTGAATACTTCGGTTTTTTAAAAATAGATCTGAAGCAGATATGACAATATGTTAACATCTGTTAATTATATGAGACAGGGACATGGGTGCTTGTTAAGTTTCCCTCTGCATTTTTAGTGTCTTTACATTTTTTTAAATAATAAAATTAAAATAAAAACAGCTATTAAATAATTCTATCTCTGATAGAATTTTAATGCAAAGTTTGAGAGTTAAGAGTCTAAAATTTTGAGGCAAGGAACTTTAGACAATTTTGGTCTGTTTTAGGGAGGAATGTTCTTAAAAGCAATAAATCTGACAATATTATTTTAAAACTGATGAAGTGAATAGATGCTGTAAATATCAACAAGGTTAGCTCTCAAAATCACATTGAGAGAGAAAAGCAAGTTGTAAAATGATACGTGCACTATTGTACCATTTGCAAAAAACCCTTTAATATATAAGATAGATATATACATATATTTACACTTATAGATAATTAGGTGATGAAAGTATAATAACAAATGCTGGAAGAATACACACCTCATAATACTGATTACTTAAGGAAGTAAAAAGGAAGCTAGGTGAATGGGATTGGGAGGGAAATAATGTGACAACTCTACCTGTAATGTGTAATATCAATAAAAAATCTGAAGCAAATATAACACAAATTTCACACTTATTCTAGGCAGTATATACACTTACATGTGTTATTCTAAATGTATATGTATTTTTAATTTTCTAAAGAAAAAGCACTGAAGAATTACAAATAAAATGCACATAATTCAGTAACATAAAAGTAAAGCTGTGTACATCAAAAACTCTGGTAGACTATTTGACTATTTTTAGAAGTCATCCTGTTTGTTTTTCTGTGTTTTTAAATTTTTTTTAAATAAGAAAAAGCAGGAAAAAAATGAAAGCATTGCAGACATGTAAAAGAAATCATATATATATATGATTATAAAAAAGAAACACCTCCACAATCACAAAACACCACATGAGCATTCTGTATCCTTTGCTGTATTTTCTTATTTTTAATTTTTTCTAAAGAAAAACAGAACACGCTGCCTAATTGGAAACGTGACTTTCTATTATAAAATTGTGGGAGTCCATTTTAATGTGTTTATCTGGCTGCTAGTCTATAATTTATATTTCAGCGTGAAAATTTGTTTGCATGCCTGTGACAGGTTAATGCAGTTTAAACGTGCATTTTTTTTCTTTCGTTGCTTGAATGGTTAAATCGTTACTCAAAGGATTCTAAGTTTCAATTTCAACCATGAGAGCATTCTTTGCTTTTTCAAGGTTAAAAATGTTTCTGGTTCAAAATGCTATTAATTAACGGCTACGCAGAGGATCTATTTAGGGAATTGCTACCGACCCAGGCTTAACAGTTGAAGTGCTAAATGAGAAAACTTTTTTTTTGATGCAGACTGGGGATATTTTCAATTTGATCTGAAAGCGGAGAACGGGAGCGAAACGTAATTCCAGACCGCTCAGCTAACAATCGCAATTATGAATCGAAAGACATGTCAGGTATTAGCGTTTTTTGCCTTAAAAAAAAACTTTCTCGGACTCCGCCGGACACCCAGCTGGCGGAGGACCAGCGACGGGGGGGCGGCGATGCCGGCAGGCTGCCCAGAAGTTACGATCGGGGAGTTTTCGCTTTATTAAAATTACCTGGCTCGCCAGCAGAAGAAAGAACGGGAAGACAAGACAATTTCTTAGGCTGTTAAAATGACTTAGCCCGGTGGGCCGCGCGTTCCGAGGGGGTGTCCTGCGGGC
>NW_003852444.1:13104036-13112062 GCF_000181295.1 Otolemur garnettii
CCGGCCTCCTGCTTCTCGCTCTGAAGCTGCGGGACGGACGCTCCCAGGAACTCTCCCGCTCGCGGCCGGCCGCGCTCGGACAGCGCTCGCCGGCTGCCGAGCGGTCCCAGCATGTCGGCAGCCGTGGCGTGTCTGGACTACTTCGCCGCCGAGTGCCTGGTGTCCATGTCCGCGGGTGCCGTGGTTCACCGCCGCCCGCCGGACCCCGAGGGCGCCGGCGGAGCCGCAAGCTCAGAGGTGGGTGCGGCGCCACCGGAGTCCGCTCTGCCGGGTCCGGGGCCACCGGGGCCCGCGTCTGTCCCCCTGCTCCCCGCCCCTAGCCCCGGCGCGTGCAGCGCGGCGCCCCACCTGCTGGCTGCAAGCGTCTTGGCTGATTTGCGCGGCGGCTCTGGGGAGGGCTTCGGGGAGAACTCGGGGGAAGCTCTGCGAGCCTCGTCCGGCTCCTCTGACCCGACCCGGTGCTCCAGCCCGACCCCGCGCTCTGAGTCGTCTCCAGCCTCCAGCGCAGCTGCGGTCTCCGGACCCGCGAGCTCCCCCGATGCACCCTCGGTCCTGGGCGAGCCCGCAGCCTCTGGGGGGGGTTCGGGAGGGGCCCCAGGGCCTGGCCCCGCCCCCGCCGCGGGTCAGGTGCTCCGGAGGAGGCCTGTCACACCTGCTGCCAAGCGACATCAATGCCTCTTCCCGGGATGCAACAAAGCTTATTACAAGTCATCGCACCTCAAGTCCCACCAGCGTACCCACACGGGGGAGCGCCCTTTCTCCTGCGACTGGCTCGACTGCGACAAGAAGTTTACGCGTTCCGACGAGCTGGCCCGCCACTACAGGACGCACACAGGCGAGAAGCGCTTCTCCTGCCCCCTCTGCCCCAAGCAGTTCTCCAGGAGCGACCACCTGACCAAACACGCTCGCCGCCACCCAACCTATCATCCCGACATGATTGAGTACCGGGGGCGACGTCGCACTCCACGTGCCGACCCTCAAGCCTCAAGTGTGGTGGAAAGGTCCGACTCCAGCCCCAGCCAGGCGCCCAGCCGCAGCACATGCCTGTAGGACAGTCAACTGCTTTCAGTACCCTAAAGGACGGTCCCCCAGGCTATTTTCCCTGCTTTCTCTCTGCGCATCCCTCTTTTCCAGAGTCATTAGATCAAGGCACAGACTGGTTCCTCGCTCGGATGGTGGGTCCAGGCAGGCATGTTGGACTCTGGGGAGGGACTGGGGGCCAGAAACTAGCAGAAATTCTTGCGACACGCTTACCATCCTAAAAGGGAGGATTGCCTCAAGACAGCCCCAGGAACTGGTGAGAATGGATGAACTCTGGTACTCTTCATAGTACTGAAGATCGTCCCCCTCCCTGGGACCAGGGATGTGAAACTGGAATTCTCAGATGCCTGAGGAGCTCCCAGTCTCAAAGTACTCTGGTGTCTCACCCACCCACCAGGGCGGACCTTGGACAGGGTGTCAAGGGTGGCAGTCTTGGAAATGTCCAGGACTGGGATTGATGAGAGGCCTTTGGAAACAGAAATTATTTCTATTTCTGTAAACAGCAATGTTTACTAATTTATTTTTAGTATCTTTTAAACAAGGATCTCAGGTTGATGGGAGACTGATGTCCTCCACTCCCCCAATTGCCACAGCTACCTCTACCAAGAGAGGCCATGTAAGCGTCCATGTGGATGTATGGCTGAGAGATGCTTCTTGGTGTCTGGGGAGTGGTGTGAGTCTGTCTGCAGGTCCTATTGTGTGATTGTAACCCTGCACTTGCGTCGTAGCCCTTCTCCCCATTTGGATTCCTGCTTGGGGATGGTAACTTTCCTGGCTCTTTCTCACAATGAAATTGGTTAAAGAATTTGAAAAACAGCCCTAAAAGTACCAGAAGGAAAGGGGTGGTCCAGAAGGAAAACCCAAGCAACATTGGGGTAGGAGAGGTCCAGAAAAAGACTTTTTAGAACTGTTGATGACTTTCAGGGAAATAGGGGCATGTGGTCCCAGCTGCTCCCACCCCAAGTATTCTCAGGAATGGTAGATTCTGTTCAATTCTTAGTTGGCTAACTAGGGGTTTATTTCCCTCAGGGTCTGTGAATTTTTGTTTCTGTAACAAGCGAGTTTGTGGATGGGAGAGGGGAAAGTGAGAGGCTAGTTTCTTGGATTTGAGGAAGGAGCAGCAAGGTGATAGTTATTATCGAATAGGGGATACTTTTCCTCTGTTTGGGGAGTTCCTCCAAGTTACATCCTCAAGACCCCTCTCTTCCCATGAAGGAATCAAACAGTATTTATTTTTTGTATATGTGTCTCTGCTGCTATGGATGAAATCACCGACAACTATGCTTGTTATGGATGAATGTGTATACATGTAACCTTTTCATTAGAGATAAGGCTGAAAGACATTCCCTGCCTATGTGAGGTCCCCTCTAGTTCCCTCCTGAATATCTTGTAGTAGTCCACCAGTCACACTTGTGGAGTATGCCATAATCTCATAGGACCGTAGCATGCATTTGGTTAAACAAACTTCTTTTCTCTGTTTTGCAGATGAAGATACTGATGCCTAGATAAGCTCAAAGTCGTATACTGAGTTGCTGACAGGAGCCTTGACTAGAACTTAGGTGTCTGGCCTTCTAAGTGACTCTTTCCCTTGCACTTGTTTACCCTTTCTCTTCCTCCTCTCTGGGCCTTTAGTCAAAGGATTCCTCTCTACTTTCCCACTGCCAGGATCTCATCCCTCTGTATTTCCTATCAATTTTATGTACCTTCAAATGTTGAGGTCCCATTGAGCACTTTTCCTGTTGTGTTTGATCCAAAATGCCTTTTCTTAATAGTTTAAGTCTATTCCCTCCCTTCATACTATGTGGACTTACAGTGAGAAGGACTCTCTGGCATCCTGGAAGAGACTTTATCTTTGGACCTGCTAAGTTAGTTTTCAATGTCAATTCTTTTTTTCTGGTCCTAGGCATTCCAGCATCCTTGAGAGAATGAATGATACAAACACGGCAATGGGATTCTCTCTAGTGCTCCTAAACTTAAGTGAGAGGGAGTCCTTAGAACCCAAAGAGTATGGCCTGTGACCTCAAAGACATTTGGTATTTTCTGATGAAGGGTAAGCAGGGTAGGTGGTGCTGTCCTTGAGTTACATATTGGAAGAGGAGGTCTCCAGTTGTGGAGGGAATTTTTGGTAGTAGAAAAAGTTGTCTCTTTGCTGTTTCCTCAGATAAGGCTGGATAGGTAGGGCACTAGGGGCCCCTTGAATGGCTCTGATTTCCCCTTTGTCCTTCTCAGTAGAAGATGTGTATCATAGGGTAAGTAGAACAAAGAATCTAAAAGGAAAGGAATTCCCACTAACCATTCTGGAACTGGGCTCAAGAAAGCTTGGCTTTTCTAGCCTTATTTGGGTTCTTCTGTCTTGGGGACTTTGGTCTGGGGATGGCCTCTGACAACCTGTGACATGTCTTTCATTAACAGAACTGACTCCTTTCAGGTCTTAGAGCGATGGGGAGGGAAACACCAAGGACACCAGAGTAGCCAGATAATGGAGGCAAAATTTTTATGCTATTCTTTCTTAGTCTTGATATTGTTGTTATCCTTTTCACTCTAGTGGCCAATTTTTGAGTAGTTATTAGTAAAATGCTATGGAACCATCTTCCGAGTTTTATTGGTGTTTCTTTTGCTTCTTGAACTGGGTGAGTGAATTTGTTTGGAAATTGGTTGGTGTCAGCCTGAACCTCTGGACCATTGCCCCCACCATGCTACCCCCATATCTGATGTAGGAATGATCTACTAACACAACTCTTCCTGAAATCTGGAAAGTGAATGATCTAAGTCACACCTTGGGTGTGAGATCCCCTGCTCCTGCTGGAAGGATGCGAAGGCTTTGCTTCTACCCATGGGAGCAAGAATATGTCATTTATCCCTATATCTCTGTTCTCTAAATAGGGAACCATATCGGAATTTCACTCTCAGCCCCTGTCTCTACTTCTTACTCACTTTTCCTAAAAGGGAAAAAAGATTTTGTTCACTGAATGGAGAAATAGGAAGGAGAGTCATTATACACACACTTCGAGTTATTTATTTATTTATTTATTTATTTATTATTTTAGTCTGAGTCTCATTTTATTGCCCAGGCTAGAGTGCCGTGGCATCAGCGTAGCTCACAACAACCTCAGACTCCTGAGTTCAAAAGATCCTCTTGCTGCAGCCTCCCCAATAGCTGGGACTACAGGTGTCCACCATAACACCCAACTAAATTTTGTGGGTTTTTTTTTCTTTTTTAAAGTAGAGATAAGGTCTCATTCTTCCTGGTCAAGTGATCCTCCTGCTTCAGCTTCCCAGAGTGCCAAGGTTACAGGTGCGAGCCACATACTCCAAGTTCTTTTATATTTATTTATTTATTTATTTTATTAAATTTTTTTTTTTTTGAGACAGAGTCTCATTTGTCACCGTTAGTAAAGTGCCCTGACATCACAGCTCACAGCAACCTCAAACTCTTGGGCTCAAGTGATTCTCTTGTCTCAGCCTCCTGAGTGGCTGGGACTACAGGTGCCCACCACAACGACTGGCTATTTTTTTTAGAGATGGGGTCTTGCTGTTGCTCAGGCTGGTCTCTAACCTGTGAGCTCAGGAATTTACCTACCTTGGCCTCCCAGACTGCTAGGATTACAGGTGTGAGCCACACACTCCAATTCTTTTATCTTTTTGTACCCCTCTAGTTGCAATTTGCATGCGTTCCACTCAGATTCTGTTTTCATATGATAAGCACACTTGTTGAGGCCCAGGCCTGTCTTCCAGAAGCACTTCTCTCTGCTCCTACTCTGTGGGCAGCCATGCAACTTGCTGCTATCCAGGTAAGTGTTTCATTGTGTATTTTCTTTTGAGTGCATCTTCCTAATATTAGGAAGGGTAGAGGAGGCAATTTATATAGTATTAGAAAACCCAATTTTGACCATGATATGGCTTCATCAGCAAAATACTTATATTTTTATCCAAATTAATCTGACTTCTATCTCTATTACTCATTTGGTTGAAAAGTTAGAGGAGAAAGGGATATGATTAATTTTATCCCTTTAACTCTGTTACATTCAAATGTGCATTGACTGTTAAATCTTGAGGCACTTCAACTGGAATTTGGGGAACAAAATGAGATGTGTGGAGGTGGAATGTCTAGTGTGCCAGGGCATTGGGCTTTCATGTTTAGTGATCTTGGGCCTTTCAGTTCTTTGGCCTTTTCAAGTCTTAGAAACTTATGATAGGTAGCTAGCATCTACACACAAGCTACTAGTTTTTTAGAAGACCTGGGCATAGACCATAAAAGTCGAGCTGTATAGGCTGCTATGGCTGATTCTGTTTAGCATGGATATAGGTAAGACAGGCTTGTTGTAGAAAGGGAAGGCAATATTGAATGGGTTAATTTGTACTGTTTTTATTCTCAGCAAGAATTGCACATGAGGTGAGGACTTCAAGAAGCAGTGGCATAAGTACTTAAAAATACATGTTGGAGAGATTCTAGCCCTAAAATTGTGCTAGAATTATCAGGTAGCATTAGCTATTCCCCCTTAATCTTGATTTGAATTGTACCCTTTATTAGAGCCCAAGAGAAACCAATGGGAGGGTCTGAGTTCTTTAATTCATATGGAGAATCCAAAGTGACCTTCTATTTATGCCCCAAGTTGGTGTCAGATGTGTTGATTATATAAGCCCCCAAAATGGAATCTCAAAGACTCAGCTCAAATATCCTGTGTGTTCAACCACAGAGAAGTAGTGGATTTCTGGTAATGGAAAATGGAAGTGTTTTTTTGGTATAGGTTTGAGGAATAGGCAAGAAATGCTATTATAATCCCTAAGTCAGGAAGAGTTAATTAAGAAGGGTTGTGCCTGTATTCTTCTCTCCCTAGGAATCAGATCTATTCAGGAAATCAAATAGGAATCATATTTGTTACAAATATACATTAAAATCTTGAAGTCAAAATAGAAGCAGTGGAAGGGTGAAAAATGAATAAAAGAAGACGGATTAATAAAGCTAGAGGAAGTCTTCTTTAAACGAAAGTCTGTGTTTTAGAGGGCAATATTGGTGATAGGAAAGGAAAAATAAGTAAGACCAGATTCATCTTTAATGAATCTTAAAGATGGGATTATAAAAGAGGATCGCATTTTAATCATTATTGGTTAGAGGAGGTAATTTAAACCTTAAGAGATATAACAGAAGAATTTGAGCAAACTTTCAGAGAGAAAACATGAATGTCCACCTCCACCAGAGATTTCATATTCAAGAAAATATTGAGAAATACCTACCTGAGTTTGCAGAGAAATAGTAGCTGGTTACAGAAAATGTACACAGTACTTCCCAGCACTTTAAACTTAGTTAGTTTCAGTAACATTACTATTGTCCATGGGAATATAGGTATGGCTTGGGGAATATACAGAATTAGATCCTTAAAGGAAAGTATAGGAAGATGAAACATGAAATATATCAAATTAGTTAGTCAAATTAATAGAAATTTGGAAGAAAAAAGCATGATCTTAAAGAATTTCCTGCGTAAGTATTTGTTAAAACTCAATACCAATTTTTGATTTAATATAAAATCCAGGTGGGACACAATTATAAGAGGGACTTTACCTAACAAATGCAATCAGTATAAACTGGTTCTCTGTACCCTCAATGAATCTTCAACAGTAAAAAAGAAATAGGTTGGGTGCCTGTAGCTCAGTGGTTAGGGTACTGGCCATATGCTCCAGGGCTGGTGAGTTCAAACCTGGCCCGGGCCTGCTAAACAAAAATAAATAAATAAATAAGCAGATGTGGTGGCCGCCTGTACTCCCACCCTCTAGGGAAGCTGAGGCAAAAGAATGGCTTGAGCCCCAGAGTTTGAGGTTGCTGTGGGCTGTGACACCACGGCACTTTACCTACGGTGACATATGAGACTCTGTCTCAAAAAAAAAAAAAAAAAAATTCACATGCTGGGAAATACAAAGGGTATCCATAACTTTATGAACACCCTGCATTAAAGCAAATCTCTACATAACTCAGATAAAAGGGGAAATTACAAAAAAATTAGAACTGAATAAAAACAAAAAGCAATCAATAGCAAGCATACAGTGCTAGGAGAGGAACTATACTTTATAGTCTTAAATTCTTTATTTGAAAAAAGAAAGATTGCAAGTGAATGAACTAAATTTTTGACTCTAGAAGAAAAGGAAAACAAACCCAAAGGAAGTAGGCAGAGATGTTGCCAGGGACCATGCATCCCTAATGAGGGAGATATTGTCTCTGCAGAAGCAATAATTGGTTTGTGAGGAGTAAAAAAAGCAAAATGAAAACAAACCTAGATATTACAATCATTGTGCTCTCCAAAAGAACATATTCGATAAATAGATACATACTATATGTATGGTTCAAGATGTTATAGGGTTTGGAGAGAAAAAAATCTAAAAATAATCCTAGAGAGGTGATAATGAAAAAAAGGATTAAAAATATGGCCATAGGTAAAAGAAGAAATTAGTCAACAAGAAAAAATGAGTAGAGTTTAACAAAACTCTTTTAAAAGCCTAGTAAAAAATAGATTTATTTGGTAAATACAATTTTTTTTTTTTGAGATAGAGTCTTACTTTGTTGCCTCAGGAGAGTGCTGTGGTTTCATAGCTCACAGCAACCTCAAACTTTTGGGCTCAAGCAATCCTCTTGCTTCAGCTTCCTGAGTACCTGGGACTACAGGTGCCTGTCACAAAGCCCAGCTATTTTTTTCCCTTTCTTTTTTTTTGTAATTAAATGATAACTATGTACATTAATGCAATTCTGGGGTACAGTGTGGTGTTTTCACATACAATTTGAAATATTTTCATCAAAATGTTAACATAGCCTTCATGTCATTTTCTTAGTTATTGTGTTAAGATGTTCATTTTTGGCTTGGCGCCTGTGGCTCAAGTGGCTAAGGCGCCAGCCACATACACCTGAGGTGGCGGGTTCGAATCCAGCCCGGGCCCACCAAACAACAATGATGGCTGCAACCAAAAAATAGCTGGGCATTGTGGCGGGCGCCTGTGG
>NW_003852444.1:13112792-13113836 GCF_000181295.1 Otolemur garnettii
GGGAGGCTGAGGCAAAAGAATTGCTTAGGCCTGGGAGTTTGAGGTTGCTGTAAGCTGTGACACCACGGCAATCTACCCAGGGCAACATAATGAGACACTATCTCAAAAAAAAAAAAAAAAATATATATATATATATATATATGAAATTGAAATGATAGTCAAAGATCTATCCCCCCAAGAGTCACTTAGTCTAGGCAGTTGTATTACCAAGCTCTCCTGTGGCATAGAAAAAGATAGAAAACTAACCCTGATACCAAAATAAGTAAAGTAGAAGACAAGGAGCAACACCCTTTATCTAAAAAGATGAGTGCAAAAATCCTAAGTAAAATTCAGGACTGTGTGAAAATAATACATCATAATCCTGTGAAGTTGGTCTCAGGAATGCAAGATTAATTAAAAAATAGAGATCTGTCAATATAATTCACTACATTAATTGAAGAAAGAAGAAAATAAATTACTTTCTTATGTGTCAGCAATTATCCATCAGAAACTGTAATAGACTGATTCCATACATGAAGTGACAGATAATATAAGGACCTTTATGAAGAGTACTATAAAACTTTTACTGAATGACGTGAAAAAAACACATGACTAAGTGGATAAAAATAATGTGTCTGTGATGGTAAAATTCAATACTACAAAGATATCAGTTTGTTTTGAGATAGTGTCTCACTTTATCACCCTTGGTCGAGTGCCATGGTGTCATAGTTCACAGCAACCTCAAACTCTTGGGCTTAAACAATCCTCTTGCCTCAGCCTCCCTAGTAGCTGGAACTATAGGCACCTGCCACAATGCCCAGCTATTTTTAGAGACGGGGTCTTGCTCTTGCTCAGGCTGGTCTCAAACTCTGGAGCTTAAGCAATTCACCCACCTCAGCCTCCCAGATCAGTTCTTTAATTTATATAGGTAATGCAATTCTAATCAAAACCCCAAAATGGTTTTTCATGGAAATTTGCCAAGGAAATACTGTAGAAAAACACGGAGAAAAAGAAGGGAAAGTTGCTTTACCAGATATCAAAATATTACAAAGCTATAGTAAGTAA
>NW_003852444.1:13115220-13124845 GCF_000181295.1 Otolemur garnettii
GCCTGTAGTCCCAGCTACTTGGGAGGCTGAGGCAAGAGAGTATCTTAATCCCAAGAGTTGGAGGTTCCTGTGAGTTATGACATCACAGCACTCTACTGAGGGCGATAAAGTGAGACTCTGTCTCAAAAACAAAACAAAACAAAAACAATTTTAAAAAAGAAAAGACAGATTTGACTACATCAAACTTCAGAACTGTTTTACATCTGAAAACCTGAAGAAAATTAAATATATAGTCTGAAAAAAATACTTAGGCATAGGATTAACATCCAGAATATAGAAAGAACAAAAAATTGAAGAGATAAGGACTGAAAAAAAAAATGTTCACAGTATAGTAATAAGCAATTTAAAGAAAGGACAAGGATTGAGGGTGAGGATTAGGGGCTCTTTAGCCTCATATATGATGCCTTCACACTTTTGAAAGGAGAATATGTTCACATATTGCTTGCACATGTTATAAAGAATAACATTTTGGCCGGGCATGGTGGCTCATACTTGTAATTTTAGCCCTTTGGAGGCTGAAATGGGAGAGTTGCTTGAGCCCAGGAATTTGAGACCAGCCTGAGCAACATATAACAAGACTCCATCTCTATGAACAAATTTTAAAATAAACTGGGTGTTGTGGCACCCCACAAGTCCTAACTATTCAGGAGGCGGAGGCAGGAGGATTGCTTGAGCCCAGGAGTTGGAGGTTGCAGTGAGCTGTGAATGGACCACACTGTACTCTAGCCTGAGTAATACAGCAAAACCCTATCTCAATGACAACAAAAAAAGCAGATGGTAGAGTTGGAAATGATGTCCTAAGCAAATGTTAATAAAGGCAAGACATTGTGACAAGATTAAAGTCAGGGTCAAAATATAATTCCAAGTACAAAACATTAGTGAGACAAAGGTAGGTTATTTTATATAGACCAAAAGTATAGTACACTATTAATTCCAAACAATCAAGAAATTTTTTGCCCATATGTGAGAGCTGGTTCGCTCAGGAGCTCTCCATGCTATTCCAGGACTTGGGCAGGCGGCTTCTTTTGTCCGCTCACTGAGAATTTAGAGACCCATTCCCATTTTCTTAAGCTCATGGCAGGGGAAGAGGTAGAGCTGGGGGTGCCAACACAGATTCAGTCTCCCAGGAACTGAACCTCATCTGAATTTTCTCAGGAAAACCTCACACTTCCCAGAATACTCTTTGCCCCTATTATTTTTCCACAATTGCTCTTTGTGATCCAGAGCTGACCCAGAACACTAGTTCCTCTTTCAGAATATACTAGTTTAATAAAGGGGAAGAAAAGCAAAACATAACATTTACAATCCAATTTTAAGAAAAAATACATAGCTTTCTTTATTATCTATAGCTATTTTCATCTTATCAACAAGCTCCTGCTTCGATGAATGATAGAGGAAAAATTTGAATTTGTTAATGAACGCAACTTAGTTACATTTCAGTTAGTCATTTTCAATTTAAAATATTCAGTTTAGGGGGGCACCTGTGGCTCAATCAGTAGGATGTCGGGCCCATATACCTACGGTGGCGGGTTTGAACCTGGCCCCGGCCAAACTGCAACAAAAAAAATAGCCAGGTGTTGTGCACGCTATCAAGCATGACAAAATGAGACTCTACCTCTAAAAAATATATATATATATACACTAATATATAATTTATATATTATTAAAATATATAATCATATATAATTAATAGTTTTATATAATATACAATATATTATTATATTTAATATAATTATATGTATTTTAACAAATATTGATATATATTTATAAATATATTTATAAATATTGATTATATATATATATATTTTTTTTTTTTTCAGTTTAGGCTTGACACCTAGCTTAGTGGTTAGGGCACTGGCCACATGCACCCAGGCTGGTGGGTTCAAACCCAGCCAGAGCCTGCTAAACAACAATAACAAAAAATAAAAATAAAATATTCCGTTTAGAATATTGCCATTCAATTTAATTCAGTATTTTGGGATGAATATCCAGTCAATTTAAAGTTCAAACTCTGTCTAATAGCTGCCTCCTCCCAAGAGTCCCCCTTTCCTTCCCACCGTTATTCCTATGTGCTGGGGAGCTTACCTATCCTCTTACCAGCAGAAAGGGAAGTAGTGTCAAGGCTGTGTCCTGTGATCTTCTCTGGACCCTCACTCATTTTTCCAGGCTGTGTGGCTGTTAAGGGTGCTCTGAGCATATGATGCTTATGCCCAAAGAATTATAACGGGTCCTGTCTGGGGTTATTGGTGCTTTTCTTGCACACACTGCTAGAATCTGTGGCCCTGCTCTATCTTTTATTGTGAAGTCTTTGACAGATGCAATGTGGGATCTCTCAGCACTCTTGCACCCTCTCTCCAAGCCATGAAAAACATTCTGGCCCTCCCATATACCACTCAAGGCCACAGGGAACTGGGGTGCGTACTCAGGTCTACGTGCCTACACACCTCTCAGCCATTTCAGAATAACCACGAACGGGACCATGTTCACCCAGGAAATTGATGAACATGAGTGTGGAAATGAAGTACCAGCCCAGAGGTTCTAGAGTCTCTGTCAACTTATCTGGTGTTCCTGATGTCATGTCCATCTTCCCCATTCTGAGCCAACGCTCAAGGAATGAGGGAGCTGATGAGTTCCAATCACAGGTAAGTCTAATCTCAACCTCTCTGTCCTTTCCTGGCTGCTGGGCACCTCCAACTGGAAGAGGAGGTTACTTCCGCCCTCAGTAGTAGCAGCTTCCTCAACACCCCAAGTTTGCTCTGACTATTAATGACTGTAAACTTTACATCCAGGCTATCTGCTTCGCTCTTACTAAGATATTTTGAAATTTGAGTATCCTTTACTTTCTCCACAAAGCTTTCAACATTGTTTGTTACTTAGTTACGGGTTTCAAAAGCTGAACTTTCCTCCTATGTCCATTTGCATTCCTGCTATAACAACTGTGATGCTTTCTGAGGCAAAAAGATGCCATGCTATGCAGCTATTATGGCTGTAGTTACATGGAAGAAAATAAGAGAAAAAACACATCAATATTTTTTCAAAAACAGATTATCTACTTCATGTCTATTTTTATTCTGGTTAAAGATGTAATTCTGAATGTAGAACCAAGAGCAAGGTTTTTAAATTTTTTTTCCCTCTTACGGTGTCCTTACAAGAGAAGACACGAGTACAAGTAAAGCAAAAAGAAGCTTTAATTTGTCTTCTGCAGACCCCTAGAATTAGGAAAAGCCCCGGGAGAAGCAGGATTACAGTTATTACTGCTCCAAGCAAGATACCACACAAAGAGATGGCAGAGAGGGCGTCTGCAGCAGCTCATCACTCTGCTGGTCCCCAAGGAGTTCCAGGTCCTCTCATCTGGTTGGGGGATAGACAGTAACTTGGTCAGTGAGTTCCAGCAGAGGTCAGCGATGGATTGGACTGACGTGCATCTAGCAGTCCAGAGGCAGAGGCTTTCCTTCTGGGGCTGTGTGGTCCTGGCTTTTATCTACAAAAAAACAAAACGACAACAAAAAAAAAAAACCCCAGGTTTTCATGGGCTGGAATATAATATTCAACAGAGATTATTGTGTACTTACAATGTATCAAGCACTGTTACAGGTACTTGGGATACATGAGTGAATAAAACAAAGATTCCTGCCCTTATGATTTTATTTTCCAGCAGAAAGGATATAGAAAATAAATAGCAAATAAATGATATATAATATGTTAGATAGTAGAAGCTATGGAATTAATAGAAGGAGAGCAGGCTGTGTGGGATCAAGAGAGAGTAGGGTTAGGGCGAGGTAATAAATAGGGTGACCTACACGAATTTCATTGTGCAAATAAGGCATGAGCCAAGTCTTGAAGGAATGAGAAGGTTAGCCAGCACTGGAGGAAAACTGTGGTCCAGGCAGAGGGCACCATAAAGAAACAACTCTAGGTGATGAAGTCAAGAAGCAGTGAAGATCCCAGCATGACTAGAGCAGTTAAGGCCAGGAAGAGAGGATACCAGACCATGTGGGCCTTATAAGCCCTTTGCAGTGACTTTGGCTTTGTCTCTGGGTAAAATGGAGAGCTATTGAGGATTCTGAGCAGAAGCATAATGTGATCAGTGAGGAGGTAGTTTCATTAATGTAGGTAAGAGAAGATGGTAGCTTAGATAAGAGTGATGGTCGAGGAGATGGTGAGATGTGGTCAGATTCTGATATATTTTAAAGGAAAAGCCAATAAACGTTCCTAAAGCATTGACTGTGGAGAATGAGAGAAAGAAGAGCTGGGGTGACTCAAAGTTCTTTGGCCTGAGCAGCTGAGTGGGAGGAGTTGCCATCAGTTGAGGTGAGAAAGGCCAGAAGTGGGGCAGATTTGTGGGGGAAGAAAAAACATTCTATTTTAGACATGTTGAGTTCAAGAGGAATATTAGACATCCCAGTGGAAAATCTGAATAAGCAGTGAAATAGTTAAGTTGGGAGTTTGGGAAAGAAGTCTGGGTTAGAGAGAAAAACTAGGGAGTTAAGAGCGTGCAGATATTATTTAAACAGATCTGAATCCAATCAACAAGACAGTGATGATACAGGGTGCAAAGAAGAAAGCCTTAGATGGATCCCTGGGGCACTCCAGCAGGAAGAACTACGGGAAGAAGGAGGAATCCGCAATGGAGAGTAGGAAGGCGTGACCTGTGATGTAGGAAGAAAGCCAAGAAGCCTGGTAAAGAAAGTGCGTCCAAATAGTGAGTGGTCCGCTTTGTCAAACACATGCTGAGTCGAGTAGGATGAAGGCTAGAGAGCTGACCACCGACCGTGACTACCTTGATGAGAGCAATCAAGGTAGCGTGGCAGGAGGAAGCCCTCAGCTACAGTGACTGTAAGGAAGTACAGGAGGTGAGAGTCTGCAGAACGTGAGTGCAGGGCATTATTCGTAGACATTTCCTGCAATCCAGAGCAAAGGAATGGAGTGGAAGTTGGCAGGGAAAACAGGGTCAAGAGAAGAGATTGCTTTTGCTCTTTCCTTTTGTTTAAAATGGGGAAGAATCCAGGCTGTTTATATGCTAATGAAAATAATCCAAGAGGAATTAGAAAGTTGTTAATGCAAGACAGGGGGAGGGAGAATTGCAGGAGGGCTATCCTTAAGGGGGGATTGATTTTAGCTGGGAGTGTGTATCTGTGGAGCGGTTGGAAAGCATGATGTGTGGGTAAAGACACTAGTAGGTGGGTGGAAGTGGTGGTGGGAGTCTGTGAGAGTTCTTTCTTGATTGCTTAAAATTTCTCAGTGCTTGAGAAAGTTAAGGACACCAACTGAGCTTGTGAATGGAGCAGGAACTATTCAGGGTTGGAAGAGAGAGAGGAAAGGTGTGAAATAGTCATTTACTGGGAGAGTAAGGAACTAGGATATGTGTGTGATTACCAGGCAACATTAAGAATTCACTTGAGGCTAGTGATGACAAATTTAAAGTGAGATCACACACAACGTGGGTTTAGACACGGGTTGGGCAGGAAGTTTTAGTTACTGGGGTGGTGCCTGTGGCTCAAAAGGGTAGGGTGGCAGCCCCATATGCTGGAGGTGGTGGGTTCTAAACCCAGCCCCAGCCAAAAACTGCAGGGGGGGGGAATAAAAAAGTTTAGTTACCCAACATTTTAGTGTGAGCAAAAAGAAGTGGGAGCAAGGGAATCCGAGTTCTGTGGATGGGAGTGCTCACAGTGCGCGGCCATGGCATTTATACCGGGTGCAGAGGGGAGTGAGAACTTCAGGAGAGTGAAAAATAAGACTCTGCAAATGGAACGGTACGTTTGCATTCCATGGAAGCTGGTTCACTGCTCAAAGAAATAGTACGTGCCTAAAGAAAAGTGTTCTTTTGTCTTTGGCGCAATCCTTATCTGATGGGATTTTTGTTCAGTAAATGTTGCATATAGTTTGACTGTAGTATGCCAAAAGTTTGTCAGGGTTAGGGGGTACACTGGAAAGACTGGAGAGAATGGTCATGACACGGACTACGGATGATGCAGGGCGTACATCTCTAAGTAATGATAAGATCTAAGCTAAGACCCTGGAAGGGAGTGGTTGAGGTGAGATGAACAAGATCACTGTAAGAGAAGAGGACTAGAATTGCCCCTATACAGTTATGCACCTATTATGTACCTGTAATTATTTAAAAAAAAAAAAAAGAGAGGCTAGGGTCATCTATGTGTATAGAGCATTCACCAAGCTTAAGAAAAAAGGCTGTAATGGCAAGAGTGATAATAAAGCAGGACATAAAATTGTTCAGAAATACAAGGAAATGACCCACTGATACTCTTAAAGTAAATCATTAATTGAATCTTATAATTGAAATTACACACCCTTTCTACCTCATTTTAAACTCGTACACTATAACTAAACAAAATGTTATTGCAAGGTAATATTTGCTTAAGCAGTATAAGCCCAACAGAGAGGATTTTCCGAGGGATCTCTGTCAACACTTTCCATTTCTGAAGGGTTTCTTCCTAGGAGAGGCACACACACTTTTGAGAATGGGATTACAGCTTTATGCCAGTAAAGTCAAGAAGAGAGATGTTCTTTGCCTAAATTGTATTGCTTCTTTTAGTTTTCTTTTCCTTCCACTAACACATAATAATTCATACATCACCTGTATTATTTCTATAATTACAACCACATATTATATTTACTTGCAAAAAGTCATATTGTGTAATACAGAAGACAAGGATTGTGCCCAAAACAAAAGGTAACATTGTACTATTTCTTTGAGCAATAAATTGGCTCCCACCAACATAACAAACCATTTCATTTGCTCCAATGATTTATTTACGACTTCATTTTCTTGAGGGAGATTCCGATTTCTTCCCCATAAAAGCCTGCTGTGCATTACAAAGGCCCCTCAGTTAATTACTAGTCTACAATCTACGATGGGACATTCATCTTCCTTGAGGAATCTCCAGGTTGGACAGTCGAAGGAAAACATCCACAAAGAGTTCTAAAGTTCAGTTCTTTATATTTCTCCTTAGATTGATAGTAATTTCATGATTTCTTTTTCCAGCACCATTTTATTATGAATCTGACAGGGACATTTTGGTATTTATAACTGGAGTAACTGAAACAGTCTGGGTCTTCTACTCCATTTTGGTGACATTCATGTCATTGCAGCAGGTAATCTTGCCTGGTTGCCCGGGAATCCATGGACATGTACGCAGCCCTCATGGGAGAATCCCTGTGGTTGTGTTCATAGCCCCTCTCCGTGGGTTGCTTAGGTCTAGCATTAAAGGGTCACAGCATCCTCTTTATCCCAGAGAAACAAGGTGCGGGCCACGGAACGGGGAGCAGTAGGTCAGACTTCCTGATACTGTCCAGAACATTAAATTCCTCATCCTCTGACATTAAGATTTCCTACCTCACAACTGAATTTTATGCAAGTCCTTTAGACTATACTTAGGAGAATGTGCTCTATGAGAGTAAAGGGAAGTGATGTTTTTGTTCCATGTAATACCTCTGGTTGGGCAGTTTGGCACCAGGAAGCCCAGGAGACATTCTTGAAGGCTTTTTCTGACTGCCTCAGTTTTGTTACTCAAGGAAATGTGGGCTGCAGTTGCAGTTACTACAGCCACCCAGAGCAAGCCCTCCTCTTGGACCACCAATTGCTGAGTACTCACCCAGAATACCCACGGTCCCTACTGCCTCTCTGAGAGGCACCATCCTAAGCACTTGTTCCCAGAGCAGTGTGAGCACAGATGGCAGACCAGATTTGACTAGAAGGGGCTGCTTTTGAAGTAAGGGAGAACCCAGCATCCTTAGTCCCACACTGACCTTCCATGGTTGACAACTTGAACCTCCAGGCAATGTTAAGTTGGGTACTAAGGGAAGAAGCCAGTCTCGATATTCCCCCGGTGTGATAACATTGTATGTGAGTAAGAGAAAATACCGTCTCCCACTTCGGTCCCGTTAGTGTTTAGGGCATATCCCTTGGCCATCTCACAGAGCCAATTTAGGATTTGGATCCTTGGAGAAGGAGTTATTAGAAGCTTCTATCTCCCTAGTGAAAAAGATACATATTTTGAAATCCTTAATTTTGCTAAAGCACTTGTATGATTCCTTTTAGCTGCAAGCAACAGAATATCCTACTATAACTTAACCAGTAGAAGTTTATGTTTCTTCTGTAACAAGAAATCTGGAGGAAGGGCTGCTATTATTTGTCCAGTAGCCCTGTCTTGGCCTGGTTGGCATCTCTTGCTTTGCCCTTCATGATCACAAGACAATAGCAGCAGCTCTAGGCATTTTACTCATAATTAACATGGGAAGAAAGGGAATGAAGAACCACTGGCGTCTCTCTCTTTTACTGGATTTCCAGAATTGTTCCCACCTGCCAAAAGTGATGGGTAACATTTTCTTTCACCTTTCAAGGGCCAGAACTGGGTCACATAACCATCTCTAACTGCCAAAAAATCTGGGAGACTTTTTAAAAAAAGGCCAACCATAATTGAATTAAGTTAATTGTAGTCCATATCCTGATTCCTCCCTGAACAAAATGGAGGTTCTCTTTGCAAAGAATAAAGGGAAGATGTATATTTGGGGTATACAATTGAGAGAACCTTCCATAACATCCTAGTGACCTTTTGGTGGCATCGCGACCCACTGATGTATCCTGAACTAGTCCTTTGTCTTCAAATAGACTATTATCTGCCCCTCGAGCTTTAGGGTCCTATTTACCATAGTAAACTACTGACTCATGTTAAAAATATGAATATACTATAAATATGTGGGAGAGAGATTTGACCCTTTGACTCCCTAGAACGTTTAATGAGCCTATTTTTCCATATTTATAATCACTCAAATTACTCTCAGATTTGAAGCACAAGATTTGCTAAGATTGGCAGACCAAACAGGTGACATGCCTTCTATTTGATTATTACCGACATTAGCATCTGCATGCTCGTTGAAATTGCACATGTCAATCTTTGCTACAAACATCAAACAACACTCTATTTCCTCTTTCCACACTCTCTTAAACAAATAAATAACAAGAGGACAGGAAGGAATAGAAAATACTTCTCTTATTTTTAGGGGATCTCTAAGTCCTAAATTATAAGTGGCTTTCTCTTCTTCTGACACTCACTTTTTATTCTGGGGTGGCTTTGGGAGCCATAATCTAGGCTCTTTGAGCTGAGATTTATTATTATCATTTTGAGACAGAGTCTCGAGCTATCTCATCATAGCTCACAGGAACCTCAAACTTAAGCAATTCTCTTGCCTCAGCCTCCCAAGTAGGTGGGACTATAGGCGCCCACCACAATGCCTATTTTTTGGTTGCAGTTGTCATTGTTGTTTAGCTGGCCCAGGCCGGGTTCAAACCTGCCAGCATCAGTGTATGTGGCTAGTGTCCTACCCACTGAGCTACAGGCACTACCCTGAGATGTATTATTATTATTATTATTATTTTGCAGTTTTTGGCCAGGGCTGGAACCCACCACCTCTGGTATATGGGGCCGGTGCCCTACTCCTTTGAGCCACAGGTGCTGCCTGGATTTATTATTTTTTAATTGCTGCTTATCATAGGTTTCTTTATGAAGAGAGAGAGAGATTTCTTGATCTTTGACTCATTAAGATTTGTTAGAAACATTTCCCTTGAAGATACTTTTTCCTTTTTTTTTTTTTTTTGAGACAGAGC
>NW_003852444.1:13125104-13129729 GCF_000181295.1 Otolemur garnettii
AAAAAAAAAAAAAATGCCAGCATCCCAGAGCCATAGAGCCTAAGTCCCTCCTTTGACCTGGATTGATGTGCAGAAAACCAGGAGAAATTAAGCAAAAAAACAGGTGGCCAGATATCTCCACTGTGTGGGCAGGACACAGCGTCCACGTGGCCGGATCATCTCCACTGTGTGGGCGGGAGGCAGCGCCCACTGGGCTGGGTCGCTGGTGGTGACTGAGCAGTTTCTGTCGCCATTACCAACACTGGGTGCTAGAGCACTCTATGGAAAGTTCGCTGGATATCCTGGCCGCCTGCCCGAGGCTGAAGAGGGGGAGCAGGGAAATGAAATCCTAGTAAGAGAGGAGGTACAGACATCGCGGCATGCAATAGCAAGGGCAGGAGCTGTTCTGCAGGGAAAATCAGTATTGAATCCTCCAGGGCCATTATATTAGTCAGAGTTCTCCAGAGAAACAGGAAGCAATAGGGTGTGTGTGTAGAGGAATTTTTTTTTTTTTTGGAGACAGATTCTCAAGCTGTTGTCCTAAGTAGAGTGCTGTGGCGTCACAGCTCACAGCAACCTTAAACTCCTGACTTTAAGTGATTCTCTTGCCTCAGCCTCCCAAGTAGCTGGGACTACAGGCGCCTGCCAGAATGCCCAGCTATTTTTTGGTTGCACTTGTCATTGTTGTTTTAGCTGGCCTGGGCCAGGTTCAAACCCACCACCCTTGGTGTATGTAACCAGCACCCTGCCAACAGAGCTATGGGCACCACCCTAGAAAGGGATTTATTATAAGGAATTGAGCCCATGCTGTTACAGAGGCTGACAAGTCCAAGATCTATAGCCAGCAAGCTGGAGACCCAGGAACGCCAATGGAGTAGCTCTACTCTGAAGGCTGGCAGTCTAGAACTCTAGACCAGAGTCCAAAGATGAGAAAAACATTGACATCCCACTTGAAAGCAGTCAGGCCAGGGAAGGTCCCTATGACTTGCAGATGGGTCAGTCTGTTCGTGCTATTCAGGCCTTCAACTGATTGGGTAAGGCCCACCCGTGTTGGCGAGGACAATGTTTTACCTACTCTCTAGATTCAAATGTCAATCTTATCCAGAAGCCCCCTCATTGAGACACACCCAGGATTATGGGTGTATTTTATTCTGAGAGGGGGTCCAAGAGTCCAGGAAGTTAGATACATAGTTCATCTATCAGTGGGACCCCAGGCAAGTGACTCAAGGATGCAGTTCCATAATGTGGACTCATGAAAGGTCCACCTCTCTGACAAACCCTTAGCCTCAGTCTTCTTGAAATATAAGAATTTCCTTTAGCCAGGAAAGTTTCCATGTCCAGAAACCATTGTCCATGTCCCAGAGGGAGCAGAGATAGCTGAACCATTATTGTACCTCCCATGTGATCCTCCTCTCCCATAGGCAGCTGTGGAGCAAGGAAGGGCCACCAGCAATGCCTGAAGTCCTGTGGGGATGACAGGCCAGTACTCACGGAAGTGGGAGAACAATAAGGCCAGGCTTGATCCTGTCCTCTATACCACTGCCAGTTATCACATGGAGGCCTCTGTGGCACCGCCAGGGTGATTTGTGTCTAAATCAGACCAAGAAAAATGAGAGTTTGAGGTACTCAGCCAGACATTGGCCATCACAAAGACGCTCAAATTCAGCAAGAGTTAACAGTGTCTTTTTTCTAGGACTGTAGCTAGGACTGGCAGTGGCAATAAGCACTTCCAGAGATTCAGAGGTCACTCTTTTTAAGAGCCCATGTTCCACAAGAGCTCTGGGAAGCATATGATCTAAGAAGGAGGCATCCGTGAATGAGACCTCAAGCCCAAATGGCACTTCTCTCCTGTGTACTGACTCGAGTCCTTCCTGCTTTCACTCAAAGGAATCCCAAGGTAGAAAGAAGACTTATGGGTGATCAGGTAGAGAAATTATTAGTAAGCTGCCGGTAACCAAACAACTGGGCACTGAGTCTCCTTGGAAAGTTATCTTCTGGGAACATCCATGTCAAATAAGACAATGTAATGCTCAAGTCGCACAGAGACTCTGGAACTTGGATATGTGCACGTACCTCTGAATGGGCTCCAGGTATAGGAATCACCCAGATGAACCTGCAGATAATCCGAGGAAGAAGGGAACACCCAGAAAAAGTTCTTGCCATACCACAAAGTGGTAGATGTGAGGAGAATTCGAGCACCCCTGGTCAAGTATGCTGAAAGCGTACTGCTGAGTGTCATAAGTGAGGGAGGGTGCTGATGGCTGGAGCGGAGAGACATCCAAAGCTAAGCATTGGCCATAGCAATGGCAGCAAATCACAGTGGTAGATGTTACATGTGAGCTGAGTTCAAGACCTACACAACCATCTCTGAGTCGTCTGTAGCCAATTTTGAGAGGCCACAGGGGAGAATCAAAGGGATAAGGGAAAAGAAAATGACACCACTAAAGGCTGTCAGGCGTGGTTGCTGAATTTTCCTTTAACCCCCAAAGCACTAGACATTGCCTTGTCATTTAGGGTCCCAGCAAGAAACACAGGGCACACTCAAATTGGGGCAACAGAGGAGAGTTTAAGAAAGGCCCTATCTGCAAAGATGTGATCAGAGGTTAAGCAAGGGATAGATAGTTCAGTATCCTGCAGTGAGCAACTTGAGGTGTTACTGCCATGCCTGGACCTGAAAGAGAGAGCCGCGTCCTTTAGTGAAGGCAGTGCTTTTCAACCTTTTTTTATCTCTTGGCACAACATGAACCCATAGTTAAACTTCCATGGCACGCTTAAATTATGTTGATTAAAAAAAAGTAAAAAGAATATACTTACTGTGCTTTGAACTTCTTTCAAAAATGATCTAATTAATGACTTTTAAAAATGTTCATGGCACACCTAAGATCCTCTCACGGCACACCAGTGTGCCACGGCACATCAGTTGAAAATCACTGAGTTAAGGGATAAAGCCAACCTGTAGCAAAGCCCGCAAGGGGGACTGAGAAAAAAGTTACCCAGACCTCATTTTCCTCCCTCCCATGGACCTTCTGTTACTTCCTCACCATTGACCAAACCCAATGGAAGCCTGGGAAGAGCAGAGAAAGGTGAAGAAGGGCCGTGGAAGAACATCAGAAGACGCTCACCGAAGCATCAGTAATTGTGGAGGGCTGGAGGAATGCCAGTGGCCTTTTTTTTTTTTTTTTCCTTTTTTTACTTGTTTTGATCACAGAACAAAACAACTTTAATTAATTCACTCAAAATAGGAGATGTAGGCCACACATTATGGGACTCTGTGTCTAACTTCCATTCCTCGGAGGCAGCGTGTATGTGGTTAGCCTACCAGCAAGATCAACTTTGGAAACTACAGCCCTTTACCAGTTTATAATTGTAATGCTCCTTTATCCTCATTACAGAGTACAGTACCTTTCCACTGTAGAACATTTAGAAATATAGATAAATACAAAGGAGAAAATAAAACTGCCTTATAATCTCATATACTACCAATAATCACTGCTAATATTTTGGGGCACATTTTTTAAGTCTCTTAATCATACTTTCCAGATGTGTATGTGTATATTTTTAAACTGTTTATTTTGTCATAATTTTAGATTGACAGATAAATTGCAATAACAGTACACAAAATTCCCACATACACTTCACAATGATTCTCCAACTATTAATCGCTTACCACATTTACTTTATTCATCTTTCTGTATGTGTGTATGTATGTGTATATACAAACAGGTGTACACTAATGTAACTTATACACACATGCATACATATCATTTTTTCCTGAATCATTTTAGAGTAATCAATCTTAATTTTTTTTTTTTTTTTAAGACAGAGCCTGAAGTTTTCGCCCTGGGTAGCGTGCTGTGACATCACAGCTCACAGCAACCTCCTACTCCTGGGCTCAAGCGAGTCTCCTGCCTCCACCTCCCAAGTAGCTGGAACTATAGGCACCTGCCACAACCCCCGGCTATTTTTTGGTTGCAGCCGTCATTGTTGTTCAGCAAGCCCGGGCTGGATTCGAACCCGCCAGCTCAGGTGTATGTGACTGGCGCATTAGCTGCTTGAGCCACAGGTGTCGCCCAATCTTAAAAAATTTTAACAGAGGCATATTATGTCTTTAACCTGTAAACCTTCACCAACATCTCTAATTGTAATAGCCAATCTTCAAAATGAAGAATAAGAGAATTGGCAGGGTGTGGTGGTTCATGCCTATAATCCTAGCACTTTGGAAGACTGAAACAGGAAGATTGCTTGAGACCAGAAGTTTTAGATTGACCTGAGCAACATAGAAAGAACCCTCCATCTCTATAAAAAAAGATTATCTAGGTATGGTGGCATGTGCCTGTAGTCCCAGCTACTCTAGAGGCTAAGGCAGGAGGATCACTTGAGCCCCAGGAGTTTGAGGTTGGATGAGCTGTGATCACACCACTGTTCCCTAGCCTGAGCAACAAAGCAAGATTCTGTCTCAGAAAAAAAAAGTAAGAAAGAAAGCATAAGGGAATTAAAGTTATAATGAAACCCTTATTAAGAAATTTCCGGCTCGGTGCCTATAGCTCAACCGGCTAGGGCGCCAGCCACGTACACCTAAGGTGGCGGGTTCAAATCCCCAGCCCGGACCTGCCAAAACAACAATGATGGCTGCAACCAAAAAATAG
>NW_003852444.1:13130745-13139269 GCF_000181295.1 Otolemur garnettii
CAACCTCCAACTCCTGGGCTGAAGTGAGTCTCCTGCCTCAGTCTCCCAAGTAGCTGGGACCACAGGTGCCCGCCACAACGCCCAGCTATTTTTGGTTGCAGCCATCATTGTTGTTTGGCGGGCCTGGACTGGATTCGAACCCACCACCTTGGGTGTACATGGCTGGTGCCTTAGCCACTTGAGCCACAGGCACCGAGCCAAATAAATTTTTTAGGCATGACACATCACCTTGAATCTTGGCATAAATTAGAGCCAGATGCTAAGTACCTTCCTGAATTGCCTTCTAGAGTTGGGCTTGTCCCCCAGAGGCGTACAGCTGGGATTATCAGATCAGGTCGTCCATGCTTCTGAAAACCAAACAGCAAAAGGCTTAGCAACAGGGCCAACGCACTACTGAATGACACCGAGGGACATGTCTATAGATGGTGAGCCAAAGATTCCAACTCCGGTTTAACAAGGAGGAGGGCATCCCTATCTGACCTCCAACTTGGCCACCTGATCCTGTATTTATCTGTTTATATATTTATTTATTTATTTATTTTTTGAGACAGAGTCTCACCAGGTCGCCAGAGTCTCACCTCAGTAGGTGCCGTGGTGTCACAGCAACCTCAAACTCTGGGGCTAAAGCGATTCTCTTACCTCAGCCTCCCGAGTAGCTGGGACTACGGTGCCTGCCACAATGCCTAGCTATTTTTTGTTGCAGTTGTCATTGTTGTTTAGTTGGCCCGGGCCAGGTTTGAACCTGCCAGCCTCAGTGTATGTGGCTGGTGCCACTGTGCTATGGGCGCCAAGCCCTGACCCTGTTTTTAAAGAGAAAGTGCATTATTTTCTTTATAAATTGAGACTTACAGGTTTCTATTGATTTAGGACAAAATCAATAGATTTCTTGACCAAAAAGAGAAAGACTCATTCTAACTGTAATTACTCTGTAATTCCTGACAGAGTGGTTTTCCTGAAGACACCAGGGGCCTGGCAGTTGGCACTCTAAATGTCTTTTTAGTTAAAGGACATCAAGAACCTGCCTGTGTGCTTCAAGATTAGAAGAAAAACACAGAGGGAAGCTCCTGTGGAGAGGCTGACAAGGAAGAGAGAAAGCCAAAACTACTGGTTTCTGGGAGGAGTGGTGTGCGGATGCTCCAAATGCCTGTGTGCCCATGAGTTAGCTACAGAGAGTAAATGGGCCTGGGGAGCACAGCCCTGCTGAGACCACCACGGTGGGGCAGAGATGCACACTCAGAAGAGGAGTAAAACACCAGCACCCCAGTCGGAAGCTGGCTGTGGGGGAGAATGGCTTGGGAGTGAGTCCACTGTGGAGCCCGTTGAAACTAGCACCTTGAACCATGCCACACCCAGAGACAGTGAGCTAAAGAGGATTTTATCTTTCTATGGCATTCCCAGAAAATAGCTTTTATTGTAACCTTACTATCCCTCTTCTTCACTTTGTCACTGGGGAGAAATGTGCCAGGGGAAGGTAAGAGCAGACTGCTTCTCTCTCATCTAATCTCTTAGAAACTGGGGGCAACTAAGGGGCTTATAGGGAGAGACTTTGAAATTGTATACAATATTTAAGTTGTGAAATGAACAGCAAGAAGTTGCAAAAGCTGAAAAATGGTTATGCTAATAGTTGAAAGTTCCTGAAAATTAGTGAATGGATACAAAAGGGAGTTTTAGGCCGGGTACAGTGACTCACACTTGTAGTATCAGCACTTTGGAAGGTCATGGTGGAAGAATCACTTGAGACCAGGTGGTTGAGAGCAACCTGGCCAACACAGTGAGACCCTACCCCATCTCTACAAAATAGAAAAATTAGGTGAGTGTAGTGGGGCATACTTGTCCCAGCTTTTCAGGATGCTGAGGCAAGTGGACTGCTTAAACCCAGGAATTTGAGGTTACAATGAGCTATACTCTCACCAGTGAACTTCAGCCTGGGCAGCAGAATGAGACCTTGTCTCTTAAAAACAAAAAAAGGAAAGAAAAGGGGATTTCAAAAGAAAACAGATAAAAGCAGTCACTGGGGGGAAATTTTCATTTTATACCCAATAATTGAAATTCTTCTCTAAGACAATGACATTAGACATTTGTGTCCTCTTCATATGGCCCTTGGATTGCATTCACACCCTTCCCTCCATTCTTGCCCTCTTAGTATAGCAACAAGCTCACCAAGGATCAAATACACACCAGTTAACACCATAACCTCTATTTAAGGCTATTTTCCCAGTGGCATACATAATAGTGCCCCAATGGCCAAAAGATAGGCTCAGCGTCCAGCTTAATGAGACAGTTTCACATCTTCTGGTGGAAGTACTCCTTCCTTTGGTATTAAGAGCTTTAAACAAGCAAAGCCCAAAGCAGTGGAGAAGAAAAATGTAAGTGTTAAAAGTAATAT
Source organism: Otolemur garnettii (assembly GCF_000181295.1). Classification (NCBI taxonomy): domain Eukaryota; kingdom Metazoa; phylum Chordata; class Mammalia; order Primates; family Galagidae; genus Otolemur; species Otolemur garnettii. The sequence goes on from NW_003852444.1 coordinate 13,133,132, forward strand.
GAGGGTGGCATCTGTGGCTCAAAGGAGTAGGGCACCGGCCCCATATGCTGGAGGTGGTGGGTTCAAACCCAGCTCTGGCCAAAAACTGCAAATAATAATAATAATAATAATATGAGAATGCCACTCCAACTTTTACCCTGACTCATGTATTCTGGCTTTGAGAGAAATACCACCATATGTTAAGTTCTGGTTCAGGCCACATACCTTGCTCATCATCACAATTTTGCAAGTGTTGTGTCTCAGCTGGCACCAAAGCTGAGTCTTCAGAAGGCCTCGCCACCCAGCTACTTCCGGATGGTGGAACACGTGGTAAACCCCAATAGATCCCATTAGCAGTATCAACTTTTTGCTCTCTTTTTTTTCTATGATTTCTATCAAGAATCTGCCTGTGTGCTTTTATTAGTTCAAAACAATGTTGTATGAAACATCATGTTAGTAAATCAACACTAGATCAAAGATGTTGTAAGTGAGAGGTGCAGGGAATGAAGGGGTAACAAATTCATATCCAGAGTAAGTGATTGTTCTAGGGTGGAAGCAATGCAACCCCTTCTGTGATTAAAGGGATTCAGTGTAATTTACCTGCTACCTTTTGCCTGACTGTGAGAGCTCAGGGGTAGTTACTGGTCATAGGTTGATAGCTTGGAAGGGGAAAAAAAAACCCAAAACTATGTTATTGAGCCTATTTATAAACTTCACATATGCCACTATTTCACTAAGTTCATGAGCCCATGAAACAAGCTCTCAGTGCTGGAAAAAATACCAGTTGGTAAGTACACAGCAGGTCATTTCATCCACCTGATAATGCAGCCTTCTCTGCAACAGGAGTCTTTTGGTAAATGCCCACATAAGATCCTTGCACTCTATTCATTCTGAGCAGTTCACTCATTCATTCTGTGTCACTAGGGTCCCAGCACAAACAAAACCAAAAGCTGCTTATTTGAAAGCATTAATTAAACAAATCTATGGCAAAACTAAGGCAGATAAAAAGAAGATGTAAAAAAACATAGAACAAAGCTACTAGGGAGGCTGAGGCAAGAGAATTGCTTGAGGGTGCTGTGAGCTGTGATGCTAGGGCACTCTACCGAGGGCAACAAAGCAAGACTCTGTCTCAAAGAAAAAAAAAAAAGAGAAACAAAAAGGAAAATAGCCACAGACATAAAAGATTTCTAAAGTGTTATAAATAGTTATATATTAATTCCTAGAAATATATAAAATATCAATATTAGCATAAGAAGAAATAGAAACATTGAATAGATGAATATTAGAATAGATAAATATTAAACATATTTAAATGCTAAGGCTTCCTTTCATCCTCCCCAAACCCTCAAATCCATATTTTTCATAGGTCATTTCTACCAAAATTTAAAAAAACAGTTAATTTTTGCCTTGTATATTAAATGTGTTCCAGATAACGGAAATTGACCAACAGCTGTTATGAGGCTGTCTGGAGGGGAAAAAAAAGATGAGTACAGCACAAGAAAAGTATTGCCTCATTTTATTTAAAAACATAAATTTAATTAAAATTACAAATAACTCACTGGATCTAACATAGAATTTTAAAGTAATGTATCATGATCAATTAAAATTTATCTCAGAAAATGAGGTATGATTCTATACAAGAAATCTATAGACGCTGAGCACAGTGGCTCACTGAGGGTGACAAAGTTAAACTCTATCTCAAAAAAGGAAAGAGGGAAAGAAAGAAATCTATTGACAAAATTCATCACATGGATACCCTAGAGAAAAAATGCAGAAAAAAGAATTTGCATTGGTAGTAAGCTGCAGGAGGCAGCAGAAAATATTTGATCTGCCTCAGCACTTATTTCTGATTAAAAAATTCAAAAAAGTAGAAATAGGAAGAAATTCTTCTGCTTATTAAAGTGTTATCTTAAAAATCAATGGCAAACACAATTAATGAAGAAACTTCAGCTCAGGAGCAAGATAGAATAGGATCCATCTCTGCTATTGTTTATAACCAAGGTCCAGACCACTGTATAAGGAAAAAAAAAAAAAAGAAGAAGAAGAAGAAACACAAGTGGCTGAAGGAATTAGAGGGGAAGATATAAAATTGTCTTTATCTGCAGGTGATATGACGATTGAGCTAGAAAAACCAACAGACTCAACAAAATATTAGAACTAATTTCTCTAAATCAATAACAACCATAATAGGAAATGCAGTAAAACTAAAACACTATATTAGCAACAAAAACTAATAAATAGCTAGGAATAAATTTAATCCCAAATATACAAGTTCTCCATGAAGAAAACTTTTTACAACTCCAGCAAAAGATATAAAAACTAGCTAAATAAATTTTATGCTCTTGAATGGTACAATCTACAGGTATGATAACTTATTTATTTATTTATTTGAGATAGAACTTTAAGCTATCACCCTGGGTACAGTGCCATGGCATCACAGCCCTGGGCTCAAGCAATTCTCCTGCCTCTGCCTCCCAAGTAGCTGGGACTACAGATGCCCACCACAATGCCCAGCTATTTTTTCTTTTATTGTTGTTGTTGTTGCAGCCATCATTGTTGTTTGGCAGGCCTGGGCTGGATTTGAACCTGCCAGTTCAGGTGTATGTGGCTGGTGCCTAAGCTGCTTGAGCCACAGGCACTGAGCCAATAACTTATTTTTTAAGAAAAAACTCTAATAAAGGACATAAAGAAGATATAAATAGAAAAAAATGCATGCTTTGTATTGTACAAACTTATAATAATGTTTTTGAAATTAATTTATACTTTTAACATAATCCAACTCAAAATTAATTCCAGTTGGATATTCTGAGGAAGGTGATAAACTGACTTTTAAATGTGAGTGGAAGTCAATTTTAAAACCATCAGATCTAAAAAAAAAAAAAAGTGGAATGCAATTTGCCCTACCTAATATTAACTGAATTAATATGTGATATTAACAGATTTTGGCTCTAGAACAAGCAAATAGACCAGTGGAATAGAATAATTTAAAGACAGCCACTTATGTATCAGAATTTAACATATGCTGAAGGAGGCACCAAAAATCAATTGAGAAATCAAGCATTTTTTTTTAGTAGATAGTATTGAGGAAACTAGCTTACTATTTGGAGCAACATTAACTAGATTATTACCTAATATCATCATTTTGTTGAGAAATGCAAACTGAATCTTTACCTAACATCAAATACAGAGGGAGATTCTAGGTAAGTTAAAGACAAAAGTAAAAAAAAAAGCCATAGAAAAGGAAATCAAATAATATCTTCATGTGTTAGGAGCAAACAAAAGTCTGAAAACAGACTTTGCAACAGAGGGGGCAGAGGCAAGATGCCCGACTGGAGCCAGCTTTCCACAGAGGCTCCTGTCCAGAAGGAAAGTTAAAAGACAGAAGTTTAGCAAGTAAGCTGATAGTTTGGAGCTGAGCAAGGAGAGAAGGTTGAAGAGCACACATCAACCCTGCTAAGGTGAGCTGCGACCCCAAGGATACAAACGATAGGTACAAAATCTATCGCCAAGTAGATGGGAGTCCCCTCCCCCAAGAGAACAGCTCGCAGTATACTTTCTACAAGCAAGTGAGCAGAGTTCAAACAAACAAGCAAGCAGAGTTCCAATATCCTCCCATTTTATCCCATGGGAGAGAACCTCTAAAAACTGGACCTCCTTCCCCTTCTAGGGTGCCATGGCACTCTCCTGCCAGGCATAAAACTATATATATTCTCTACCTGCAATTCTGAACTACCAGCACTCCCCTCCACTCTCACCCTGAGGTCTGGAAACCTGTCCCCCATGGATTCCAGATTCTTGGCCATTTTCTTGAGAGGTGTGGACAGGGCATGGGCTGTTGCAGATCTGTGCTTATTCTGCTGCATGGTGGTAAAGAGAAGATGGTGGGCTAAAGGAACCCTATGGGAGAGGGAGAGGCAGTGCCTCATGGCACGTGGCAGCAGCGGGAACAATAGGGCTCACACCTCTGGGGCTATTTTGGAGAGACACTCCCTGTCTCTGGGCAACCAGAGAAAGCTAGGCATCTTCTCCAGTGGCAGACACTGGCAGAACAGATCTAAGATGGTAATGTAGGTCCTGTGAGTAAAGAGTATGCCTGAGGTGGTACCTGCCTGGGCAGGGTGCAGCAGGGACAGAGAATAGAAGACCTGTGAGCACAGATGGCATACTCCCAGGGCAGGGCTGAGCCAGGACTGCTTCAGTGAGCCTGAGAAGCACCCAGCCCTCAGAGGATCATAGCTGAGACAAAGACAGGTGGCCAGAGGCTGGAACTCAGAGCTGAGTGTGAGCTCTAACCGCACCCACCCCAACACAGACTGCGGTGAAGACAGACACACCAGCTCCCAGCTCCAGGCAGTGGTACAGACTGGAGTTGAGTCCCAGTTTCTGTGAACTCAATTAGCATCTGGTCCTCAGGAGAATATAGCCAGGACAGAATCACAAATTCTGCGAAAATATAAGTGTCAGCAACATCAATCAGGGTTGGGTCTAGAACTGAGTGAACCACCCCAGCTTCCATTAACTACCAGAGGTTGGCAGCCCTCAGCTCCCCCTGCCAGGTGGCAGAATGTGGAGGCCTGGCTAAGGAGACATAGATCTCCCTGTGACTCAGGTAGGTGCAAATCTGTGGAGGAGCATCTGCTCATTGGAGGGAACTGGGTCACAGCCCTGCAGGGTTACCAGTGACTAGGTGTGACAGAGGTGCAAGGTGAGGAAGGAGGCATCAACCTTCCCAGACTAATTAATTTGCTGGGGGGAGGGTCCTTCTGAATCCACAGAGCACCAGAATGAATCATACTCGAGCTGCCAGCAGACTCCTACTATCTAGTTGCCAGAGACCTTTTGAACTCTCCCTTGAGACTGGGTGCTGACTGGGACAATTGATTTGGATCTCTCAGACTAGACCAATCATCGGTGGACTATAAAAAGTGGTACCTTGGGTGTGTGATTGTGGAAAGGTTTGATTTTCCTTTTCCAGTTGTTGCCTGTGGAGGGTCGGGTGACTTAATTGCTGATATTTTTCCACAGCTGAGACTTCAACCCAGAGGAACTGATTCACTAGGGTAGGACAGAGACCAGGTGAAAACAAGACAGAGCCACTTAGCCCCACCAAGTAAGTCCCCAGTGTCTCAGGCTGTAGCACTGTATGGGTCCTTTGCAAAGCTCTAGGGGAAAAGGAACAGACACCAGTCCCAGCTCTTGGGCAAAGGGCTAGTTAATCACTACTCCAGGAACCCCTCAACCCAACCTCACTTTATCTGCTCATCTAGCCAAACAGTGTAAAATAATCATGGGGTGGAATGAGCAGAAAAACTCCAGTAGCATGAATAACCAGAGTAGATCAACTCCCCCAAGGAATGATATGGCAGATGCAACTGAAGGTCCCATTCATAAACAAATGGCTGAGATGTCAGAAATCGAATTCAGAATTTGGATTGCAAATAAGATTAACAGAATAGAGGTAACGCTGGAATTAGAAATTCCAGGAGCATTTCAAAAGTTGTCTCAAGGATTCAATGAATTCAAAGACAAAATCACCAAAGATTTTGACACACTGAGACAGGAATTTGCAGCCCTCAAGATCTGAGAAATACAGATCAGCAACAGAATGGAGCAAGCAGAAGAAAGGATTTCTGACATTGAAGACAAAGCTTTTGAATGCCTCCACACTCTCAAAGAGGAAGAGAAATGGAGAGCAAAGACAGATCATTCTCTCAGAGAGCTCTGTGATAATTCAAAGAAATCTCATATTTGCCTTATAGGAATCCCTGAAGGTGATGAAGTTGCTTCGCAAGGCACAGAATCTCTTCTTCACAATATTATGAAGGAGAACTTTCCAGACATGCCAAGAGGTTCTGAAACTCAGATAGAAGACAGTTTCAGAACCCCAGCACAACTCAACCTGAATAAGACATCCCCCAGGCACATCATAATTAACTTCACTAAAGTTAATATGAAGAAGAAAATTCTGAAAACAGCCAGATGTAAGAAACCATAACCTACAAGGGGAAGAATATTAGAATGACTGCAGATATCTCTGCTGAAAACTTTCAAGCTAGAAGAGGGTGGTCATTGACTTTTAATCTCCTAAAACAAAATAACTTTCTTTTTTTTTTTTTTGAGACAGAGCCTCAAGCTGTCCCCCTGGGTAGAGTGCCGTGG
>NW_003852444.1:13142114-13143059 GCF_000181295.1 Otolemur garnettii
ATGTGGCTGGCGCCTTGGCCATTTGAGCCACAGGTGCCAAGCCAGAAGGGACATTTCTTAAACTGATAGAAGTCATCTACAGCAAACTCACAGCCAATATTGTATTGAATGGAGTTAAATTGAAATCATTTCCACTCAGAACAGGAACCAGACAAGGTTGCCCACTGTCCCCACTGCTTTTTAACATTATAATGGAATTATAATTATAATTGTATTAGGCAAGAAAAGGCGATCAGGGGTATCCATATAGGATCAGAAGAGATCAAACTTTCACTCTTCACAGATGATATAATTGTATATTTGGAAAATACCAGGGATTCTACTACAAAACTCTTAGAAGTGATCAAGGAATATAGCAGCATCCCAGGCTACAAAATCAACACTCATAAATCTGTAGCCTTTATATATACCAACAATAGTCAAGCGGAAAAAAATAGTCAAGGACTCTATTCTGTTCACAATAGTGCCAAAGAAGAGTTTACGTAACAAAGGATGTGAAAGATCTCTATAAAGAGAACTATGATACACTAAGGAAAAAAATAGCTGAAAATGTTAACAAATGGAAAAACATACCACGTTTATGGCTGGGAAGAATCAACATTGTTACAATGTCCATACTACCCAAAGAAATCTACAGATTTAATGCAATCCCTATTAAAGCTCCACTGTCATACTTTAAAGATCTTGAAAAAATAATACTTCATTTTATATGGAATCAGAAAAACCTGGAATAGCCAAGACATTACTCAGAAATAAAAACAAAGTAGGAGGAATTATGCTACCAGACCTCAAACTATACTATAAATCAATAATGATCAAAACAGCATGGTGCTGGCACAAAAACAGAGAGGTAGATGTATGGAACAGAATAGAGAACCAAGAGATGAACCCAGCTACTTACTATTATTTGATCTTTGACAAGCCAATTAAAAACATTCAGTGGGG
>NW_003852444.1:13144560-13150217 GCF_000181295.1 Otolemur garnettii
CGTGAAGGCTATGTTAACCAGTTTGATGGAAATATTTCAAATTGTATATAAAACCAGCATATTGTACCCCATGATTGCATTATTGTATACAGCTATGATTTAATTTAAGAAAAGTCAGAAAACAAAACTTGGAAAACACAACCATAAGGCAAAACATTGATGAATCTGATTACATCAAAGTTAAAGCTTTCTAACACCACAATGAAGTCCGACTTCACACTTACCAGGATGACTACAACAAAATTAAAATAAGTATTTGCAAGGATGTGAAGAAATTGGAAGCTTTATGCATTGCTGGTGATAATTAAAAGTGGCTCAGTCATATGACCCACCAGTTACATTCATAGGTATATACTTAAATAATTGAAAACAAGTGTGCAAAAAATACATATACACATGTGTTCATAGCAGCACTATTCATAATAGTCAAAAGGTGAAAACAGTCCTAGTGTCTATCAGTGAAAGGATGGATAAGCAGATCATAGTATATCCACAAGGAATATTATTCAGTAATAGAAAAGAATGAGGTACTGATACATGCTCTAACATGGAGGAACGTCTAAAACATTCTGCTAAGGGAAAGAAGCCAGACACAAAAGATTGTAGATTGTATAATTCCACTGATACGAAATATCAAGAATAGATAAATCCATAGAGAACACAGGTTGGTGGATGCCAGGGACTAAGGAGGCTGGGGAGAATGGAGAGAAACTGTTGAATACATAAAGAGTTTTACTTGGGAATGATAAAAATGTTTTGGAACTAGATAGAGGTGGTAGTAGCAAAACGCTGTGAATGAACTAAATGTCACTGAATTTTCCACTTTAGAATAGTGGATTAAAAAAATCACTAGAGACATAATAGAATTAAAGATTATTTGTTGGCTTGGTGCCTGTCGTTCAATGGTTAGGGCACCAGCCACATACACGGAGGCAGGTGGGTTCAAACCCAGTCAGAGCCTGCTAAACAACAATGACAACTGCAACAACAACAAAAATTAGAAATAGCCGGGCGTTGTAGTGAATGCCTGTAGTCCCAGCTACTGGGGAGGCTTAGGCAAGAGAATGGCTTCAGCCCAAGAGTTTGAGGTTGCTGTGAGCTGTAATAACATGGCACTCTACCAAGGGCGACATAGTAAGACTGTGTTAAAAAAATAATAATAATAAAAATATATATATATATAAAATTTGTCCTCTTTAAAACTGATAATGTAATGAACCAGCACAATGTTCTTTGGGATGGTGAAAGGATCAAGCTCCTTGTATCAGTCTACTCATAAGCCTGTAAACCACTAGATATTTCAAACAAATGGTATTTATGAGAATAAATGTAGTTACACACTGAACAAGCGAAAAACAGAGCCCAAAGCAGCCCAGCGATTAGTATGTTTAGAAGCTACCACCTAGAACTGGGGGAACAATATGAAAGAAGTAATGTTAGCAGAAAATAGAGAATAGAATACTGCTGCCAGTGCTTAGATTGTAGGGTAGATTGTAGAGGGGGTGTAGGGTAGGCCACATAAGGGGCTACGGCGAAATGGTAGGATTGGCTGCTCCTCGTATCTTGACAGGGCATGTTGAGGTTATTTTGAGAATGCTCAAAATAACTGAAGGCTGGAATCCTAGCTGTCTGCTCTAGCCAGAGGGTACGCAGAGTCAAACTGGAAACTGGAAGACTCCTTACCTCCTCCAATTCAAACTGGAAACTGGAAGACTCTTTACCTCCTTCCAATTCCCAAGAGAACCTCCACTTGGTAGAGCCTAATCAGAAACTACTTAGCAAGGAAATCTGGAGAACAAGGTTTGCAGAATACCGAAAGATAATGGACAAATGTCTGATATACTTGCAGCAAGTGGGTGAAAGTGTATTGTTGTCTCTGTCACACGAAAGCAAACAACTTCTACTGTGTTTTTATCCCAGCCATGATAACCCAATGCCTGCCTAGATTTACCTGGGCATAAACTGGCCGCTATTATTGGCTCTATATTTTGGTGGGAGACTCATGAACATCATCTATAACATAGAAATATGAGGACAAGGGTAGGTAGATGTGGAGGAAACTTTAAAAAAAGGGGAAAGAGAGTAAGAAAACACCCTCTCCTTGGACTACATTCTTTTTTCAGCCATTCTGTGTTATGGCAAACAGTACATGGCTAGATTTAAACAATGCAACCTAGGAACGTCTTTCTCATAGGTGAACTTAATCCATTCATACTTATCACAGTTATTGATTTATGTGAACTTATTTTTTACCATCTTATTAATGTGTTTTTAATTTGCCATGATTTTGTCTTTCATTTATTCTTGTTCGTTTCTTGACTTCAATTGCACTAATTTTTCTTTATTCACTTATCTTTATTTGAAAATTATAAATTTATTTCCAGGTATCTCTCATTTAAAGTCAATAATCCTGTTCTGAAAGCCAGATGTTATACATAAAAATGACTGGGTGGTGGATCAAGTCTATAATTCTAACACTTTGGGAGGTTGGGGAGGGAGGACTATTTGAGATCAGGAATTCAAGACCAGCCTGAACAACACAGTGAGACCTTATCTCTACAAAAAAATAGAAAAATTAGCCTGGCTTGGTGGCATGAGCCTGTAGTTCTAGCTACTTAGAAAGCTGGGGCAGGAGGATTGCTTGAGCCCAGGAGATTGAGGTGGCAGTGAGTCATGATGATGACATTGTCTTCTAGCCTGGGCAATAGAGCAAGACCTTGTCTCAAGGGGAAAAGAAAAAAACAAGAGTATATTTTCTATCATTTTATTTACTTACTAATTTTTAGAGACAGGATCTCACTATGTAGTCCAGGGTGGACTTGAACTCCTGAGTTCAAATGATCTTCCACCTCAGCCTCCCAAACAGCTGAGACCATAGGTGTGAGCCACTGCACCTGGCTTTCCTATAATTTTAAATGGAAAATATTATAATATATCAACAAAAGTCTCCCAGTCAAGTTCCTAAAACATAACTGAAACCCTCCTATATCGTTAATAAATTATCAGGTTACAAACAAAAATGCTTTGAAACAAAGAATACAATTGTTAACAAACAGTTGACTTGATGCAATAATTTGGCTGCTCAGTACCAGCAACATCTGAAATTCATTTCCTTTTGTCAATACTTCTGCGTTACAAAATGACTACATGTGATTTCCACACTCTGTTAATTGTATTTGGAATGTAAATCAAATGATTATTTGCACGTCTTCAAAATGCAAGTTGTATTGAGTTTTGGTGACATAAAAATAACATTTTTCTCAGCCAAATAATGGAGGGAAAACATTGAATTGAAAGATATACTTCCATAAAATTAGTATTTAAAGGCAAGGAAACATTCACAATATTAACAAGCAGGATATCCAATGAGATGTGTTTACACATTCTTTCAGAAAAATACCTTAAAATTCCCAATATGTAAATTTTACAAAGTTTATTTCAGGTGAAGAAGAGGCAGGACTGGGTCAGAGTTTTACTATAATGTCCTAGACCCGTGTCTGGCTCCTTTTGGTGAACCTCATTTCCTTAGAGTCCTGTCACCATACATGATGTGCCACCTCATGGTGTGTCCTAATTGTGCTCCCCCACCTACAAAAACCATGTCACCATGAAAGCCACCAGAGAATGCTTAAAATATCCTCTGATCATTTTTCTGGTCTTCTTCTCTTAAGCTTGCCTAAATTTTCTGTAACCATCTGGGGTATCTATCATTAACGAAATGTCCCCCAGTAGTTCTTATAAAGGACTTTCTATCTGTCACCATCAGAGGGCGACTTTCAATAATTTCCTGGATCTGGGCTCCCTCTTAGGGTGTAATTCCAAATTGTTCCCTACTGTCGTTTCTTTCCTCTTCCATTAAAACTTTTTGGGACCCATGCGTTTTCCCAGGCCCACTATCATTAAAGACATTTCTCCAACCCTCTCCTAGCCTAGTTTCCAAATATAAAAGCCATTAGGTCCAGATATCAAATCTGAGGGACATCCATCTTTTTCTCTTAAATGACGGAAGTTTAAACATTTCAGATCTTAAGGCTTCCCTGTGTACAAGTCTCTCTTCATTCACTTGTTGATATATCCCTAGATTGCTTTCTGTCATTTCTAAAGCTAATGTTCTCAAGTCATGGTTTTTTGTTCATTTGAAACACCCAATAGGTTGACCTTTCCTGCTGATCAAAGCCCTCCCACTATTTCTGAACCAACCTGTCTCCATAAATACAGGCATAGCAGATGCATGCTCCCTATGGTAATTTTTCTGCCTTTGGGAAAAATTGTTTAGTTGTTGCTGTTTGTAGCAAGAAGCTTCTTTATCTTCATCTAGCCATTACTATATTGATATGGTAGTCACAGATGTGATACCTTATACTGTACATTCTAGGGCCAAACTGAGAGCACCGAGGGTGAGTAGGAAGAGAAATGCCTCTGACAGGCTATGGATGACCAAATAAATCCCTTGATACTGGTTTCACCTGACTTTTCCTTGGATCCAATATTTCTTCTTTCAGAACAGGATGAAAAGGAAGCAATTCTGGACTGGCTACTGCAATCAATAATGCCTAGCACTGATAAATCAAAATCAGAAATCTCACATAGTAGATGTGGAACTTTTTAGTTGAGTTTTCAGTCACGTGTTCAATCAACAAATATTTGCTGAGGGTCTACCATGTGCCAGGTACTACCACTCCAGGCACTGGGGATAGTAATGGACAAAAGTCCTTGCCACATTAGAGGGTGCATTCTCATGAAGGAGAAGGGTAATAAATAAATATATAAAGATTAAATCTAAGGGCTTTAAAAAATAATAAAACAGATAGAATGTGATTAATGAAAACCCTGAGGGGGAATGATCTCAGCATGTTCAAGGAACAGCAAGATGTCCACGATGGTGAGAGTTGCTGCCAGATAGAAAGACTAGCAAGAGATAAAGTTGGGGGGGCACTGGCCCCATATACCAGGGGTGGTGGGTTCAAACTCAGTCCTGGCCAAAAACTGCAGAAAAAAAAAAAGAAAGTTAGGGATGGGGCACGGAGAATCACATGGGGTCTTACATAATCTAGTAAGGAGTTTGATTTTATTCCAAATATCATATTAACATATTTTGAGCAAGAAAACTTGTTTTGTTTTGTTTTTCTTAATATGAAAGATTTGGCCAGGCCTGGTGTGGCTCACACCTGTAATCCTAAGCTAACTCTGGGAGGCCAAGGCAGAAGAATTGCATGAGGCCAGGATTTAAGACCAGCCTGAATAAAAGGGAGACCCTGCTCTCCTAAAAATGAAAAAAAAAAAAACCCAAAACACTGGGCATGATAGGGCATGGCTGTAGTCCCAGCTACTTAAGGGGCTGAGGCAGGAGGATCACTTAAGCCCAGGAGTCTGAGGTTGCAGTGAGCTACAATGATACCACTGTACTCTAACCAGGAGTAACTGAGAGAGACTGTGTCTCAAAAACAACAGCAACAAAAATGATCTATAGAAATAAACATATTTGCTTCTTTCTCTTCCCTTTTCCTCTGTGTCTTTTTCCACTGTCTGGGCTTAACTATGTGTTCATGAGAATGTAAGTGAAGCCGCTTCAGCTTGCAAAGCCGACATGGTATACTTAAGTTATAGTTATAGACTCTTCCTATGGGCCTGAGAACGATAGTTTAAAATTCTTTGTT
>NW_003852444.1:13151186-13155595 GCF_000181295.1 Otolemur garnettii
AAAAAAAAAAAAAAGAATAACTATCAGTACAAAGTGTTTGCCTAAATAACAGAATGAATGCCAATGTCACTTACTGAGAGAGGAAGGGGAGGGAAAGATCAAGAATATTTTGAACCTGTCAATTCTGCAATGCCTAATAGACATCCAAGAGCAAATACGTACAATTGTGTACAGCCCCTAACCATAATGTCAGCTCCAAGAGGATGGGGGCTTTTGTCCATTTTGTTCATTCCAGTGTCCTTGGAACTTATAAGAGGCCTGACATATAGCAGTTGTGCAATAAATATTTGTTCAATGAATGAACAGACAGATGACTAAATATGAGTCATCTCATATTTGGGGGTTTGGGGGTTTGAAGTCCTGCAGCCCTTGCTGAGCAGAATGATAAAAGCAAACTGGCAACAAATACCATTTATCTATACTTAAAATACCGAGAACAACTACAGATGGGCCAACTGCTTTTGCCAGAGGGATGTTAACAAGACCTGAACACCAGGAGGATTTTTTCTTCCTTCTACCCTCAGATCTCCATCTAGTTCCTTCTTTTGGCAAAACCTAAAAGGAATTCCATTGGCAAGGTAATGTGGGAAGTGCAGTTTGCCTCTCACAGTGGGGATTAGAATGGGGGGCTTGAGGCTGATAGACAGTAGGTAAATAACTGGTATACGAGACTACTCACAAAAAGCAGAGTCCAAGGGGCCTCTTCCTGCTCTCTGAACTAAAACGCAGACACCTGGATGGGCCCAATTCATGCAGGAAAGGAGAAGAGAGAGAATAGAGGGTCAGAGTCTAAACCTCAGAGTTAAGGTAAACATATCTGTGGGAACTTTTAATGTATAGAGACCTCCCCAAAGAAAAAAAGAAGCCCAAATCATGATGTGAATTTCCTTCTTGAGAGACAGCAAGTAGGAAAATGAAAAGTTCTCCTTACCCCCACCCGCCATCTCCCTAACTCTACTAATATCAATGTTTTACAAGTTTTTGCCAAGTTTCAATATATGACTTTAAGTGAAAATTTCACATGGAGGAAAGAAATATAGTTTGGTACAATCATATATTATTCTGTATTACTGTTGCCAGCTACTGTACCCTACAAAGCCTGGAGTTATCTAGAAGAAGCAGAAGGACAAAGAAAACTTAAGAGGGAGGGGGGAAGCTTCTTGGCTGCAGTTGCTAGTTGCCTAGAATCTGCCTTTTGTGGGTGAACTCAATTATGACACTCAACTGTGACTCATTCGTGCCATTATGTCTTCACTATCTGGATGGAACTGTAACATTAACAAATTGCTCTTTTTGTTAGACAGAGGCATATGAATTGATCGTATCTATGTTCTAAATTAGTCTATCTTATAATTGAGCCCTTTATGCTTTAACCTAAAAGGTAAGAATTTGTTATTTCTTTCTCTGGTTCCATTAAGCTAGATCAGAAGAAAAGCTCTAAGCAGACAAGCGGATAAAATGTGTCAAGGGGTTAGGGAGGTGCCTTCAAGGGGAAGGTACAGCCACTGCTGTCATAAATCATCTGCTGTATTTGCAACATTTAGAAATTCGCTGTAGTGGGTATCTCCAGTCGCCAGGTTTTTTCCAAAGATCACCTTCTGTCTCTTAACAGTCCATCTTGTAAATTTAAAATCTCATTCCCCTTCTACCCCATTTCTATTTCTCCTTTGGTCTTCACATCTCTTACACTTCAGTTGCTAAATTAAGTGGAAGTACTGCGTGGGGAGGCAGCTTCCAGTCTCTCATGAGTAGCTGTTCCCACATCTCAATTTCCTGGCCATGATGCCCAGTTCCCAGATTTCCAATCTCCTGCTCTTCTCGGTATTTCTCCATTTCTGACAGAGTTTCTCAGTTTCCCTATTTATATCAGAGTGAATATTGCTGCTGTTACATTCCCCTCATCATCAAATTCGTTAGCTGTGCAGAAAGTTTAATAAACTGTCCGACGTTGCCAATTATCTTGAAGATAAGTCTAGATTGAAAAAGCCTACTGGAGGCTGGGTGTGGTGGCTTATGCCTGTAATCCCAGCACTCCAGGTGGCTGAGCTGGGTGGACTGCCTGAGCTCACAGGTTCGAGACCAGCCTGAGCTAGAGCGAGACACTGTCTCTAAAACTAGCCGGTCATGGTGGTGGGCACCTGTAGTCCCAGCTAATTGGGAGGCTGAGGCAACAGAATCACTTGAGCCCAGAAGTTTAAGTTTGTTGTGAACTACGATGCCATGGCACTGCAGAGGGTGACAAAGTGAGACTCTGCCTCAAAAATAAAAATAAAATAATAAAATAAATTTTAAAAAAGCTTCCTGGGCTTGAGTTTATGGAAATGCCAGGATTTTCTGTTCTACTCATTCACCTCTGAATAATGCTAGTTTGTTCAGACTTGGGGGTAGGCAATACAAGGGATGAATGAATGTGGGAAGTCCGGTCCTACTTCCTGCCCAGAGTTGGAGTTGCCTATGTTGCTAGGCAAACCTCCCTGCCCAGGCCCCAGTTTCTAGAAGCTTCCACTTTTGCTTTCTTAAGGAGATAACTCCATGATGCCCTTTTCCTGGTTCTCTAGTATCTGAACCAAGGCAGAATATTTAAACTATAGTTACAGCATTCACTGTAGCCACAGTGTTGACATATTTAAGGTGCCAATTACATCTTTTTTCCCTACACAGGCTCTAAATAAACACATACAAAAATCAGCTAAGTTCAAAATGTTGGGTTTTTGATAGGAGCTGGTTTGGAGACTGTGGCTGGGACATGAACATAAATTTGTCTCCTAATACAATCCCCTGACTGGAAAGATTAACCCAGTCACTGGTAAAAGAAAGGCCTCTCCCCAAGAAAGGAAGAACTTCACATGTGGTTGGCAATCTGCATAAGAAAGCAAAAGCCAAAGAATGAATGAATGAGTAAATAAATAGCTGCCTTTGCTTGGCATTCTGTGCCACCACATTTTCATTGCAGAAGAAAAGAAGGGTGAGTTCTTTGCACCCTTACTTACTTTCCATATCAATACTTCCAAAAGGGAGTGTTGGTTCCACAAAGAGTTCTTCCAGCCTTGTGCCCTCACCTCCTGTTTTTTCTTTCTGAGGTCACATCTCCCTGAGTACAATATATAATCCCTTGGAGCCCATCCTCCCCGCCCAGCTGTTACCTGGGGTATGAAGTCTCCATCGGGATGTGGAAGCTTATGCAGGTGAAGGGGTGAGGAGGAACTGTTCTTAGGTCTTATTGTAGAACAATACCCAACGAGCAATGGAAGCAGTGACCACCTTAAGCTTTGGTTGATGCAGCCCTTATGACCTTGAGGAAGAAGACGCTCAGTGGGGATTCATTCCTCTTATCCTTTACCAGACCATCTCTGTTTCTTTGAGAAAATCCTGGCATTTCCATAAACTTAAGCCCAGTAGGCCTTTTCAGTCTAGATTTATCTGCCTTATAATTGGCAGCATTGGACTATTTATGAAGCTTTTGGTCATTTTTGTGAGTATTAGTCTTCTATTCCTTCAAAAGTTGCAGTTCAGATGCAGCTTTAAGCTAAACGTTGTGTTTCCTTTTCCAGGACGTCATCTCTTCCTATGGTTTCCCTGGGTACTTTCTCCAGATTCTCCTCCAACCTCTGGCCACTCCTTTTCAGTACTCTTTACACCATCCATTTAAGATGCTTTTCCTTCAATGTCTGCACAGCTGGAGGCTCTGTCCTCACCTCAGGCTCTTTTCAGCCCACCATTTTTCCTGCTTGATCTCATCTATGTTAACAGCCTCATTTAGCACATATATTTAGGCTGACTCCCAAGTATGTAATTCTATCCCGAATGTTGTGGTTTGTTCAGGCTACTGTAACAAATACCATAATCTGCGTGGCTTAGAAACAGCAGGGATTTACTTCCTACAGTCCTAGAGCTGGAAATTCCAAGGTGAATGTGCCAGCAGACTTAGTGTTTGGTGAGGGCTGCATCCTGGTTCAGTGACAGCTGTCTTTTTTGCTGTATCCTCACATAGCGGGAGTGGCAAAGATGCTCTCTGGAGCCTCTTTTTAAAGGGCACTAATTACCTCCCAAAGGCCCCACATCCTAATACCCTCCTAATACAAGGTTTCAACATATAATTTGGGGATTTGGGGGAGGAGGATACATAGTCAATCTATAGCACCAAACCCATTTCCTCTGGGCTCCAGAACCATATTTAAGCTATTTAACAGCCGATGTCCCCACCCACACCTCAAACCCAACTAACAGAAGCCAAAATTCATCATTTCTCTTCCAAACTCATTCCATCTCCTTTATTCTCTAATTTGATGAACTGCACCTCCATTCCCTCAGGTAACCAAGCCAAAGCTGTGCTCATATGTCCTTCGTCCCATGTGTCCAATTAGTTAGCAAGTCCTCTTTTTTTTTTTTTTTTTTTTTTTGAGACAGAG
>NW_003852444.1:13155777-13157894 GCF_000181295.1 Otolemur garnettii
AACCCGCCACCTTAGGTGTACGTGGCTGGCGCCTTAGCTGGTTGAGCTATAGGCGCCGAGCCAGCAAGTCCTCTTGATCCAACCTCGCTGACACCCTTCAGGCATCCTTTGATTCCTCTTCACTGCCACTACCTTGCTACCTCTATCCGTTTAGAGGGTTTTTGGGGTTGCAAACCACAGAAATGAACTCTGACTACATGAAGCAAAAGAGGAAGATGTACTTGAAAGAATATTGGAAAAGCCCAAAGCTCACAGAATTGAAGGGAAAACTGAATAACCATGGTTTAGGAAGGGCAAGATCCAGGCAGCTCTGAGGTCTTCAGCAGATAGAGCTTAGAGTCTTCCTGCCTGTGACACTGCACTATTGCCTCAGAGACGATCATCTTTCATCTCTGTGTGTCTCTATCCAACTTTCAAATTGCTAATATCATCTGATCAGTCACCTTTGGATAAGCCATCCAGGGCTAGGAAACAGGAGTGAATGGCACAAATCTGTCACCACCGCAGACCTCTTTCTAATCTATATAGTTCACGCTGCCACCATTTTCATATTTCTAAAATACACAGTGGTCAACGTATATCCTTACCTTAAAAAAAAAATTTTTTTTTTGAGACAGAATCTTATTTTGTCACCCTCCGTAGAGTGCCATGGCGTCATTGCTCACAGCAACCTCGAACTCTTGGGCTCAAGTGATTCTCTTGCCTCAGCCTCCCAAATAGCTGGGAGGCTATTGTGCCCACCACAGCGCCCATCTATTTTTAGAGACGAGGTCTTGCTCTGGCTCGGGCTGGTCTCGAACCTATGTGCTCAGGCTATTCACCCACCTCGGCCTCCTAGAGTGTTAGGATTACCAGGTGTGAGCCACTGTGCTGGCCCTTACTTAAAAAATTTTGATAGCTCTTTTATTACTCAAAATAAGCTACAAACTTGCCATCAGGGACTTCGTTTTAGGATCCAGATCCTGTCTACCTTCCTGTCCGGATCTCTAGTCTCACCTCTTGCCACCTTCCCCCCTGAACCTCATACTCCAGCCAAGCTGCAGTTACAGTTCTCCTAACCAAGCCAGGCCTGGTTGTATTCTCTTAGGGTTTTTCTCCCATGCTTCTCTCTCTTTCTCAAAAGTCCATTTTCACTTCTCATCACAATTATCTTTCCAGGCTCAGTTTAGGTGCTAGTTACAAATCTCTCCAAGTCTCTTTTCGGTCTGGGTTAAGTGTCCTTTTTCCTCTTTGTTTCCATAGCATCCTGAACTTATCTGCAATATAAGCCTCACACTCTGTTGCAATCAAGTCATTCCTTGTGTCTCTTCCTGGCTAAACTGTGAGTTCCCCTTAAGGGCAAGGATTATATCTGATTTATGTTTGCTTCCTATAGTGTAAGATGGTCTCTGACATGTCATAAATGTTCAGCAAATAGACAAATACTGAAATAAACAAATACTGATTTTGAATGCCTAATATACATAGCACTTTGGGGACACAAAGTTGTCTGAGATTCACATTTCCACTTTTAAGGAGCTCACTGCCTAGGAGCCAGACTAGCTCTGTACCTAAGAAAAGTACAATTATAAGATACAATATAGTTACATGCACAAAAAACCAATGCACTAGAGTTTTAGGGCTGAATTAACTTGGAAAGTCTCCTTAGGGGAAAGACCTGAATAGTCACATAAAGAAAGAAGATTCAAATGGTTGAAGAGGTTGAGGGAAGTGTTTTATGTATGTAGAATAAAAAAGAAATGCTCATTGTGTGTCAGGAATGAGATGAAAACATTGGCTTAGATAGAGGCTGATTAAAAGATGATTGAAAAGTCCATGTGTGTAGGTAGGGAAGCCATAGGTTAGAAAAATAAATTGGAGTTATAGCACATTTTGTTTAAGTATATCTTTGTCCTTTTCATTCTGTCTCCAATACAGAACATCTCAGCATTCTAGATTGCCTGTTTATCACAGATTCCCAGTGTCTCCTCCAGAATCCAGAAAAGAATTATTAAGATATTTTCAAGATGGGGTAGTGCCCATAGTTTAGGTTACCTGGCCCAAGCCAGCAAACCAACAATGACAACTGCAACAACAATAACAACAACAACAACAAAATAGCTGGGCATTGTGGCGGG
>NW_003852444.1:13158718-13160941 GCF_000181295.1 Otolemur garnettii
TTTTTTTTTAAATTAAATCATAGCTGTGTACATTAATACTATCATGGGGTATATATACCAAATCTTTATATTATTATATTAAATGTAGTGTTTGTGTGATTTTTTTTTCCATCTGCAGACTAGCAACACAAGACTTGTACTCTGCAATTTGATGGCTTATTTTTATTTTAGTTTCAGTAAATATATACAGGTGAAAAACTAAAGGTGAGAGATAGGTGAGATGCGTATTAGTGTGTTTTCTTTGAAAATTCCCTTTCAGGGTTTAGTTCACAAGTATGAACTCTAGTCAACCATCTTTAGAGTTTCTGTCTAGAGGATCAAACTGGACACAAAGCATAAACAATCACCTAGTAAGACTATCAAAATTAACAGACCTTTCACCTAGAATCTGTGGGCTTCCCAGGAACTTGGGCTGATTCAGGGTCTTATTAAAGTTCTACTTAATTGTCAAGGGCCCCATAGGGTGATCCCTTCTACCTATCTGCTTTTATTTCTTACTATTTAACAACAAATAACCTTACAGTTAGGCTACTCCACACATCCTGCAAGGACCCACTCCAGCTCCACATCCTTCAGGGAACATCTTCCTTAGTATACTCACTGACCTCTCTTTTCTCTGAATGGTGGGTTCTACATCATCAGCTTACATGTTTCCATTGTCTACATCAGAGAGTATTACAGTCCCTGCCCCAACATATACTCAGGCTTTTCCCAGCTTCTCAGACCTAATCTGTGGGTGAGCATGGTTGTGTTGAGAGAAGTAAATTAGAAGACGGTTTCTGCTCCAACTTTCTCTCGCAACTGACACATGTGAGTTAATTTTATTTTAGGTCTTCAGGTAGGTAAATATCATCACTATCCTAGAATTAGAATGTTGTAATTATTTTTTTTTTTAGTTTTATTTATTTATTTAGAGACAGAGCCTCACTTTATTACCTTGGGTAGAGTACCACAGTGTCACAGCTCACAGCAACCTCCAGCTTTTGGGCTTAGGTGATTCTCTTGCCTCAGCCTCCTGAGTAGCTGGGACCATAGGCACCTGCCACAATGCTCAGCTATTTTTTGTTGCAGTTTGGCCGGGGCCGGGTTCAAATCTGCCACCCTCCATATATGAGCCCTACTCACTGAGCTATAGGCGCCACCCTAGAATGTTATTTTGAAATCATCAGATTAATGCTTTCTATTTTGCAGGTGAGAAAATTGAGACCCCAAGAGATGAAGTGACTTACCTAACATATAAGCATGTAATTTGTCATTATTGTTTCACATTTAATAATTACTTTCTTTCTCCTCCCCTCATTTGCCAGATAGACTAAATTTGTTGAAGGCAAGGATCATCGTGCCTTGTGTATTTTCTACATCTATAATAGCATATATCTATCTTCTCTTGTTTCCCATATAGGATCAAGAAGGGGGTCTGGCTCACAGTGTGTGCTAAGGAAAGAATGTTTGGATTGAATTGAACCCTGCAGAATGTAGACCCTCCAGAGACACTGAATTTGGCCTTGAGCGAATACCTGTCTCCAGTTGGCCAATTAGCAGTGAATAGCAATGGGTCAAAAGAGACAGACCAAGTATGTAGTCTTGTTTGCCCAACTAAGTTATAAATACCACTTTGTACTAATTTATTGTGTAGCCCACAGCACTTTGAACAGTCCTAGTTGTAGAGTAGACCCTCATTCAGTTCATTTTAATTGATTAGCTGTCTCCAGATCATAAACCAGACCTTGGTCTCTGTCTCATGCAGCAACAAAAGTAGCTTTGCCAAAAAGATGGACTTTATTGGACTGAAAAAGCCCTTTTCATGTAGTGCTGTGCCTTAAATCAGCCTTGAAGAAGAGTATCCGGGATCCTGTACTGTCTTTTAGATACTAGACAAAAATTCTGAAAAGTGCTACACTAAAGATTATGTTGTATTATTATTAGATAACTGAGACAATAGGACACATTAAAAGGGAATAAATTTAAGATGTTTAGTTAGGATAAATTTTGGTCTAACCACAAATGGGTCACCTGTTCCCCTTGGGACCATTTTTAAGATATCTGAGTCAATGGTACAACTGGTGGCCAGCAACAGATGGAAGCTAGCCATTCTTGGATGGGATTTAATCCTGGATTTGGGAATATTTGCACCATTTGGGATAATTTACACCATGTTATTCCACAACTTGGTCATTTCTACTTTTTTTTGTTTTGGTCCTTATTCTTCTATCCTCATTTTTT
>NW_003852444.1:13161132-13171284 GCF_000181295.1 Otolemur garnettii
CAGGCTGGATTTGAACCCGCCACCTTAGGTGTACGTGGCTGGTGCCTTAGCCATTTGAGCCACAGGTGCCAAGCTTTCTATCCTCATTTTTAAAGGAGAAATGTCTAGTTAAAGTAGTTGCATAATTCTTCTTAATTTGAGCAAATTTAACCCCCAAATCAACTGTCTCCAAAGAGGAAGCAGGCTATTTATTTTAATCATTAACCCAATTATACTGATGATAATATGATGTATATGTACTATATGATAGTATAATATATTTAGGCAGTAAATAGATTTTAAAAGACTCAGTCAGGGAATCAAAAATACTTTATTATTAAATTTTGTCTCTTCTGTCTCTTCTCTTCTTTTCCAAAGGGAACTGGTATCAGAGTAAGGGGTAGAAAAGCCAGTGAAAGAGCAGAGTACAAAAAATATTTGTCATTGATTATCATTTTTACTACCCTAGTTTTAGGAAGAAAAACTTTTAGATGTGGTTAGGGAGATGAGAAAGTGAATAACCCAAGCAAGGTCAATAAGAATTGAAAACTTAGTTGTGAAGTTCCATTAACTTTATTTTTTCTCATAGATTCCTTGGCTAATCATTGGCCAATCATTGGTAAAAGCAGGGCCATTTCTAAGTGGAGGAAAAGTGGGGCAAGTAAGCATCAAAGTAGGTGGACGTCCTTAAGGGCAACAAGAGTTTAGCTTAAGCAGTCTATTGGTGCACTTCCTTGAGTGGCCTAAAATCCCTACTTTATTTTATTTTATTTTTTTGAGATAGATTCTCACTATGTTGCCCTCAGTAGAGTACCATGGCTTCATAGCTCATGGCAACCTCAAACCCTTGGGCTTAAGTGATTCTCTCACCTCAGCCTCCCAAATAGCTGGGACTTTAGGCACCCGCCACATAAAATCCCTATTTTAGAAGAAATAAATTCATCAGATGTCATTATATCTCCAAGAGGTCCTACTTGTTTAACTCTTCAAATGGAAATTTTGGTTTTCCCCAGGATGCAGGCTGGCTAGTGACACACTGGCACAATCACCTAAATTGGGCTCTTCTGGGTTAGGCTCCCAAACTTTGTTGGGGGAGATTGAGAAGATGCAGAAGGCCTAGCTTCTGAGTCAAAAATGCAATTGGATGTTCTGCCTTTTCCAGGTTTCAAGAGGAGGAGTCAAAGATTTTAGAAAATAACTCAGTTAAACTTGAGAAAGAAATACTTGCTGATAATGAGGAGGTAAGAAAGAGCATCAGCAAATGTTCATTTGGAGTCTTTCTTTGGAGTTGCTTAGGGTACTTTATAAAATGGGTTTCAGAAACTTCCTCTTGAAAGCAAAGAAGGGCACAGATTTATAGAGAGAATAAGGTTAATTTTTGTTATTTTATGAAAGAAAAATAGAAGCATAGAAAAAAGAAGAGACAAGGACACATTAGGATAAAATGCAGGAACCAGAAACCTATCAGAGTGTTAAACTCTAATTTACCTACAATTCACAACTATCGCTTGTAAAATAGTAAAACTCCCCTCACTGGGCATCCTGGTTGCTTTAATGTGTTTATTACATTCAAGTGAATTTTCCAGGCCAACTTTAATCAGCCGGAGATAGTATAACTCAACATGACAAAACTAAAAACATATTACCATTTGGACAATCTTGTGGGTTTAGTTAACTGCTGGAGACTAATTTGGAAGAGAGGTGTAATACCTCAAAAAAATTTAGAAGTAAAACCATTTTACCCAGGGACTTTCTTTTAATACTAATATTTTTTTTAAAAACCCTATATTTTAAAAAATCTGCGTACCTTTCCCCCAAATAAATTTTTCTGACACTTCTATACTTCTAAATATGTCATATATATACATTTCATATTTGTGAAGCAGGGTTTTTTCATAAATTTGTTTTGAATGAATGGACTTCAGTTTTCTAAAACTAATAAAAATTAAATGATTACATTGTGGGATTCATGCCATATTTCATTCTACCCTCCCTTAAGGAATGTTAAGAGTTCTCTGCTATTCTTCCTTCTTCTTCTCCAACCCCTAAGAATTCCCAACTTCTGGCATTTTCCTCCTGGAGCATAGCAATGACTCTGCTCATCCTACAGTTCTGTCCCATTCTTGCTATTTCTCTCTTTTTTCATTTGCTTTCTCACTTTATTCACCTTTCAGTGCATCTTGCCTTTTCTCTGTACCCTATCTTCCCAGACCACCTCCTTGTGGGGTACGCTATCTTTAGAAATGCAGATCTAAACACGGGATTATACACTCTGATTTCTGATTATGCCAAGCCAAAAGAAGGTAATTCAGAGTTTTGTCTCCTCCTGTTCTTGTCCCTTTGATTCATCCTTAGATAAGGCTATGACAAAAGGGGGACAAGAATCCTGCCGCAAGCAGGAGAGGAATCAAAGAGGCTCAGCTCCTCTACCACAGACACGACACTCAAAACGATCCATTGGTATCCAGGGCTACCACCAGCAGAAGAATGCAAAGTGGTAGACAGAAGTCTTACAAAATTCAAAACAATTTCTTGGGAACATTTCTGGAAGAACTGCAGAGACGTTCAAAAATGCAAACTGCACTGCCACTGCTTTCCTCCTCTGGGAGTGTGTCTGTTCCCGGCGCAGCTGGCAGAGTTGTTCATAGGGCCCCCTCACAGCCACAGCCCTCAGGCTATTGCCCTTTTGCAACTTGCTCTTTTCCTTAAAGATTGCCCTCCATGTTGATTTTCACCAGTGTCACTCCTACAGGTGCGGAAAAGGCTTTGAGGGCTTTGTCCCACTCTGAACTTTGATGCTGACTTCTCTACTTTGCCCCCTCAGTGGCTTTCCCGGCAATTCCATAAGGCTGGTCCTCATCATTTCTATCAGTTTTACAAGCTTCCCTGTGAGGATGTCTTAGAACCCAGCTCTCCTTGCTGTGGCCCTTGTTCCAGAAACCCAGAGTGCAAAACATGAAGCACACTGTACCCCTCACTGAAAAAAAAGAGACCAGATTTTAGTGAGATTAAGCAGAGGTAAGGCATGGAATACTGCTGAGGACAGCTGCAACCTGAAAACACTAATTGTGCTTATTGTCTTTAGATTGTATATCCAGTCGGGCAATCAAAATTTGTTCTGGAGAACCTTCAGTATTACACAGTCCACCCAAATTTGGTAGGTGAAAAAAGCATTTCCCCAAGATCTCTAAGGGCAGGTTTCAGCAGAGGCCCCCCCACAGAGCATCCTGAATGCCTCCAGGTGCCCCCAGCTCCTGGGAATGTGCAGACTTGTGGGACACCCAGGCAGAGCTGCTTCCTGGACACCTCACTGGGGGCAGTGCTGGGAGCCGGGGATGGTGAGGTGGGAAGCGGAACGGGGAATAAAGTGGTCCCCGTCCCCGTAGCTGATATTTTTCTCTAAGTTGAGAAAACATACTTATGATCACAAAAAGTAAAGAAAAGAAAAGAAACCCCATATAATCCATTTTCTCTCTTCTCCTTTTCTGACCCTCTGCCTTCCTCCCGTTGGGAAAAAAGCAACTTTAGCGGGACAGCCCCTTCCTTGCCCACACTGTGCCTGATATGCTGGCTTTCGTGACTGCTTTCCATTTTTAAGGATGTGCTTATGAATGTGTTGATGTGGTTATACCTGCGTGGAGAAACGTGTGGGGAAACGACCACAGGGAAGATGGGCAGGAAGTCCCAGAGCAAGGAGATTTGGTCCAGGCTGTCTTCCCTCTGCCTCAGAGAGAGGCAGAGAGAAGGCCACTTAGGATGAGCCACATGGACACCTCTCGGTTTGCCCCACCACATTGTGCCCTGTGTTACCTTTTTTAAGTCTTCATGCTCCTTTTATTGTGGAAAACTTGCCATTGCATTTCTCCAGCCCCTTGATCTATTTTCAGGGGAATGCTCTGAGGAGAGAAAAGGACCGAGAGCTTCAGCCAGTTTCTGATGAAAGAATTTTGGAGTGGGTTTGTCCAGCCCCTGTGCAGCCTCTGTCCTCACCACAGAGGCAAAAGATCAGCCAATTGATTTGCTAATCTTCTCCTGACCTAATCTCTCTGTCTCTCTGGAAACCTTTCTGTCTGCTCAGGCCCAGTACTATAAACCTTTGAAGTCCACTGCACTGCAGAAATTCCTGACTCAAAACAGGAAAACCACAAGCTTCATGTTAAAAGTAACAGAGTATGATCAGGATAAGACTTTACTGATTATGACCAACAACCCCCCTCCCGGCCTAGTCGACCAGCAAGAAAAGGACAACTCACCAAAATACTTCCCCAGGGAGGTACTGCTCAAGGTAATGGTACCTGAGAAAGGTTCCTGGAACCCCAAATATGGACCCTGAAGAATTAGAACTTAGCTCGGAGAAGGGAGCTGACTTAACGTGGAGAAGGGTACTTGGGAAACCACCTCTTCCTTCTTATTCCTGGACATTCGTGACACAAAATAGGATCTAGATAGCTGGGGAAACGCTCAGAATCAGAACTCTGCAAGCTTAGGTCAGGAAAGTTCATTGCTGACCTTCACTGTTCACCCAAAAGGGCAAACTGGCCACTGGTTTTTCAGTCGAGAAGAAAGTAGCAGAAGATGAATCAGGAAATGAGGAGTAAGGGACAGAAGTAAATATCTAAATGGGAAATGAATAAACGGTTATGCTTTACATACATTGCTTTCGGGTATCAGGAGAGGGGAAGAGGGAATTTGCTATCACAGTAGCCAGACATTTGAAACTCTGTTATAGACTAAACAAATTCGAATTCCGTTCAATACCGCTGAACATACAGTAAGCTAAAAACCAGAATATAAAGATGCCCTGTATGTAAGATAAAGGATAGTTTCTATCTTGAAGGAACTGGAGTCTACTAGGAGAGACAGATTAACAAAGGAAATATATAAAAGTAATTATGCAGATAACATAGTAGGACATATGAATAGAAGAATGCATAAGCTACAGAAGGAATATGAAATAGAGAACAGTGTCTCTGTCAGGGGAAAAAAGGAGTGATCAGGGAAGTGACCTGTGACAAAAGAATAGGAGAATAATCCAATCAAAGCGAAGTGAAAAGGCATGAAGACAGATGAAAGAGAGTAAATGGCAGAACATAAAAGGACCTAATCAAATTTATGTTTTAGAAAGACCATTTTGGAGGTTGAAAATGGGCATTAGTTGTGGAATAGGCGAAATCCAGAAAGATAAGTTATGCAGTTCCTCAACCGTCCAGGTAAGAGATACTGAAAACTTGAAGTAAATCATTAGCAGAGAAATGAAGAAAATTGACTTAAGAGATATTTGAGAATCAAAATCTGAAAAAAGGTCTTGGCAGCCATGGGAGAGGGCCTAATCCTACAAGAGAAAATTAAATGAGATGAAAGAAAGTGCAAACAAAAGAATCTAATAGAAATTTGATGCTGTGCGTGGGCTTACCCAAGACGGGGACCTTTATAATAAAATGTAGGGAATTTGGGATTAGTGTTTCCTTAGTTGTTAGATGGATGGAAGTGAGAGATTACTCTCTTAAGTGGAAGATAAAATGCTAATAGCCAATGGTGTATACAGACAAAAGAGTTAAGGACTAACTTGCCTGTGGTCTTTTGGGTCTGTCTCAGAGTCTGTGCCCTTTGAAGGTAGCTCAGAGGTCATTTCTCATGGTAGCGGGCTGAATATACACTGAGGAAGGGGCAGATGTCAGTCCAGAATTGCCCTGCATATGGTCTAAGAGGAAAGACAAGGCTATCATTTAACCTGGGTGCGAGAAGAGCTTTCTTCCCATAGCTCACAGTTTGTGAACTCTTCAGGTCAGGGGCAGAACCTAATCACATTCATAAGCAAATCGTGGTGCCAGTTAAATAGTATTAATGGACAGAGTTAAGGCTGATTATCAAAGACTGTCACTATGGTAATTTTATGGGGCTATCTGACCAGGTCCATGAACATCGAAATGCAAAGTATCTACAATGTCTCTTTAATATTCATGCTGCATCCCCTCCTTCCCTTGCTGGACAAATGTGACAAGCTTTTGTAAATGTAAGATTCCATACAAAGAAAAACGTTCTTTGCTATGCCCAGGCATGCGTAAAATTTTATGGGGCTATCGGAACAAGTCCATGAACATCAAAATGCCCGATATCTACAATGTCTCTTTAATATTCATGCTGCGTCCCCTCCTTCCCTTGCTGGACAAATGTGACAATCTTTGGTAAATGTAGGATCACATACAAGAAAAGCATTCTTTGCTATGCCCAGACATGCGTAAAAGAAGAGTGTGAGTTCTAGTAAGCAAGTTATGGATTGTACCAGATTTGTCTATTTCAGGATTGTCATATTCACATCCCCTTCTAAGTGAAACTGACCCTACCGCAGTCTCATGAAGATGGGACTGTCCTAAGAGGTCCCATTTTGTATAAGATGATCTTGTCTCTACTCCTAACTGGGACCAAAAGAGGATACCAGACTCAGTGAAGCAAAATTCATAGGCTAGTTAGTGACCTATGTGTAGATTGGTATTCCCAAACCAAAAAAACAAAAACAAATTGAATTAAAAAAAAAAAAACCCACCAAACTGCGACAACCTGAGATAACCAGATTGTTCCCAAGCATCTGAATTGGGAAATGAGGAGATTGAGGCAATGGGAATGGCAGCTGAAAGGGGGAGACTATGAAAGAATCAAACCATAAGGAAAAAGGGTCATGTAGGGGCCACAAAAGTAGAGGTGGGTGGGTTGAAGGTATAGGGAAGTAGAAATAAAGAAGCAGAAACTATGTGTAGAAAAAGATATATGTGTATACATGTGCAGAGAGAGTAAAGGTAAGGATGAACACAAGATGCACCAAGCAGACAGGAAGAAGGTGGGAGAAACATACTAGTGATATATTGGTGTCAAGATGGTGGCCCTTAGCTAGTGCTGTCTTGGGTTCTAAATAACTTTTCATTTCCTGTTTTTCTGCTATAAGGTCCAGTTCTGCTAGATGTCTGCTCTTTGTATGGCTGGATAGTGAACTATGTATTAGTTCCTACGCACATCTGCTCTTACTATAAAACACTTATTATATGAGATAACGTGAATGGATTTCTGTTCTTGAAAACTAGAAGAGCTTAAAGAGAATAAGTTCAGAATTAAAAAGACATGGTTCAGAGCCAGGCATGGTGGCTTATGCCTGTAATCCTAGTACTCTGGGAGGCTGAGGTGGGTGGATTGTTTGAGCTCAGGAGTTTGAGACCAGCCTGAGCAAGAGTAAGACCCATCTGTGTTAAAAATGGAAAATGAGCTGGGCATTGTGGTGGGTGCCTGTAGTCCCAGCTACCTGGGAAGCTGAGGCAGGAGGCTCTGTGGAGCCTAAGAGTTTGAGGTTGCTGTGAGCTATGATGATGCCACGGCACTCTGCCCCAGGGCAACAGAGTGAGACTCCATCTCCAAAAAAAAAAAAAAAGAAAGAAAGAAAAGAAAAAGACATGGTTCAGGCCCCCTGTCCTTTACCCTATCTTGTGGGTAGGGTTGAGGTTACATACATGACAGAGTAGCAGGAAGGAGCCTCATAGACACAACTGGAGACCTGAGCACACACTGGCTGCTGTCTGGGGGCCCCCTGCACCCCCTTGATGAGTTGAAGTCTGATTGTAGCCGATTAAGCTGGACGGTAGCATTGACTGTGATTGTGGTGAGCTGGAGCCACCTGATCACTAACAAAAGACATCTTCTGTTAACCAACAGCTGCCTGTTGAAATAGATAGCGACCAAGGAAGAAGAGAAGCAAAACGGAAATAGCGCTTCCCAGCACCTTAGAATGCTGCTGCTCAGGACCGTCCAATAATGAATGTGTCTGCACTGTGAGGAGAATGTTCACAGAAGCCTGCTGTGTGCATATTTATTCACATTTTTGTTAAATGTTAAATCATTTAGTGCAGTAAATCTGAGTGCATAGTATGTCATTCATTCCATTTGGATTTCTTGAGTGTTTTCTTTAAACGTCTGCAGTCTCTCTGCCCATTTCCCATGAATACTGCAGTCTTTTTAATTCACATTATGAGTAGAGCCTTTGAACTTTAAATTAAGGGAAACTCAATGGGCCTGGTCGGCTTATGCAATGAACATCAAGAAACCAACCATCTTGCTGTGGAAGCGTAATTATTTTTCTTATCCCTTTTTGAAAGATCATTTCTTTTGATGCCAGTTTTCTTCCTTGTTTACACGTGTAGCAATTTAAAAGGAAAAGGTAATAGTAAGGGTTTCAAAATAACAGAGAAATTTGAAAGTCTCATGAACATTCATGGTTTTGATCTGGGCTCCAGGTATCTGGACTTAAAATGATTGGGTTATGGAGGCAATGGCTTGGTTTTTTTCTGTCGTAGACAATGACTGTGACAAAAGAATAGCCATCAAGATAATTTTCCTAACTGATCTCCAGAGTGTCAAAGATGCTCTACGTGAAATCAAAATTATTAGAAGACTTGACCATGACAATATTGTGAAAATGTTTGAAATTTCTTGGTGTCAGTAGAAACCAATTAACAGATTTAACAGATGATGTGGTCTCTCTTACTGAACTTAACAGTGTTTACATTGTTCAGGAGTACATGGAGACAGGCTTGGTTAATGTGCTGGAGCAGGGCCTTTTACTGCATGCCAAGCTATTCATGTATCAGCTGCTATAGGGGCTCGAGTATATCACACTGCAAACATACTGCATAGAGATCTCAAACCAGCTAATCTAATCTTTTCGTTAACGCTGAAGGTAGGTGAACTCGGTTTTGCATGGATTATAGATCCTCATTATTCCTAAAAGAGTCGTCTTTCTGAAGGATTGGTTACTAAATACTACAGATCTCCACATCTTTTGCTTTCTCCTAATAATTATACTAAAGCCATTGACATGTAGGTTGCAGACTGCATCTTGGCTGAAATTTGACTTGTGAAACCCTTGTTGTGGGAGCACATGAAGAGATTCCGCTGATTTTAGAATCTATACCTGTTGTACATGAGGAAGATTGTGAGGAGCTTCTTAGTGTAATTCCAGTTTACATTATAAATGACATGACTGAGCCACACAAACTTTTAACTCAGCTGCTTCTGGGGATTAGTGCAGAAGCACTGGATTTCCTGGAACCAATTTTGACATTTAGCCCCATGGATCCCTTGACAGTAGAAGAAGCGGTCTCCATGGTTCCATGAGCGTATTTTCTTTTCCAATGGATGAACTAATTCAAGTCATCCTTTCCATATTGAAGATGAAGTTAATATTTTGCATATGGAAGAAAGTCACAGTCACATTTACAACCAGGAGATGTACAATGATTTTCAAATTTTAGAGAATGATAGGCCCATTCATAACAACTTTGACTCTGATGAATATCAACTTGACCCAAGAGGTCTGTCCAGTGTCTCTGATGAAGAGGAAGTATAAGTTGATCCTCAAAAATATTTGGATGGAGATCAGGAAAAGTATCTAGAGCAGCAGTTCTCAACCTGTGGGTCATGACCCACAGGAACTGTCTTAAAGGGTTGCGGCATTAGGAAGGTTGAGAACCAGTGATCTAGAGCATCCTGTTTTTGATACTATTTATTCTATCTGGGTACTTGCTGGAAGTACCCAGATCATCACTAAAACAAATTTTGTGTTCTGGAATGTAGCCATACTTACAACTACAAAACAAGGTCATCATGATATTTAGATAACTTAATTAGGAGAGAAAGCAAAAGTTAACCATTACTATGAACCCAAGCTTATTATAGATCCTTCCAATTGGAAAGAACAAAGTAAAGAAAAATCTGATAAGAAAGGAAAGTCAAAATGTGAAAAAAATGCATTGGTTAAAGCTCAGATAGCTCTAAATGAACCATCAATGCAACTGGCTGAAAAAGGAAGAGAAAAGAATTAGGGATCTGATTTTGACTCCTTTATTGTAGGAACTTTTCAACTTAGTTCACAACATGAGCTTAATGATGTTGCTGATAAAAGACTTGAATAGCTCAGTGTCCTAACTAGAACCAAAAAGTTTGATATCAAAGTTGGTAAGCCAAGAAAAACAGGAAAAAGGAATGGCAAGTCTGGCCAATCAGAAGGTTTATACCAATCTTCTTGGGATAGGCAGTTTGTGAGTGGTGAGGAGGACTGTTTTCTCACAAACCAGTTTTGTTGTGAGGTAAGGAAGGATGAACAAGTTGAGAAGGAAAATACACCAGTTACTT
>NW_003852444.1:13171412-13174782 GCF_000181295.1 Otolemur garnettii
AGGAAAAAAGATACTGAAATGCTAGAAATTGGGCCAATAGAGGATGGGAAGCTTGAAGAGAGAAGGTGATGAGGAAGGATTTCTAAACATCAGTGGGAAGCAGCTTGAACCCGTAGGTGCCCCACAGTTCCACAGTCCAGTTAGGTCACCACTGAAGTCCATGTAAGCCACCTTAACACCTTCTGCTGTGCCACCTTCTCCTCAAATTACCGTTTTGAAACATCTGAACTAAAATACTCAGCAGACATTTTTCTTTGTTTTCTTCCTGAAAGGTGTTCTGTTTTTTTTTTATTACTAGTGTTTGAAGTCATTTTTTTTTTACTTAATCAAATGGTGTCAGGTAGTAAGAATTTTATTAGTTCTCAGTTTTAAAAATACAGACCTTTTTTTTCCTACATGTGAGATCGTTTTCATTTTAATTGGCATGTTGTTTACACACCAAAATAAGAACTGAACAAAGGCTGGGCACTGTGGCTGACGCCTGTAATCCTAGCACTCTGGGATCCCGAGGTGGGTGGATTGCTTGAGCTCATAGGTTCGAGACCAGCCTGAGCCAGAATGAGATCTCCGTCTCTAAAAATAGCTGGGGGTTGTGGTGGGCGCCTGTAATCCCAGCTACTTGGGATGCTGAGAAAAGAGGATCACTTGAGTCCAAGAGTTTGCATATATAACATTACTATATGTATTTGTCAAAACTCACAGAATTACACGATAAAAAGGGTAAATTTTACTGTATGTAAAATTTATTACAAAGTGCTCCTAGAAGAAGTCTTGGTTGTGTTTACTTTTAAAAAACTATTGAACTTGTGTGCATGGAAGTAATTAAAGTACATCATTATTGTAGTTTAAAAGTTGTACATGACATTTTGTTTTGACTATGTTTTTACTGAATGATCTGTTCCCCATCCCAAGGCAAGCATGAATAAAATTAGGTTAAATGTTTTTTTTTAAAAAAACAAAAACAAAGACATGATTCAGGAGCAGCAAGTGTTAAAGACAAAAGGCTTTAACATTCTGGTAGAAAAAGTTCAATATGTCAGTTAATTAGTTTGGTCATTTATTCAACAAATATTTATTGAGCACCTATTTATGTGCCAGGCACTATTAGGGGTGTTAGGGATATACCAGGAATTAAGCCAAAGTCTTTGCTCTAATGAAGTTTAATTCTAATGAGGTAGACAGACCATGAGCAAGTAAATAATCGTATGAGATAATGTATAATGTGCTACGTTCCATGACAAAGCAGGATAAAGCAATTACTACATCTGGCATATTGTTTTCAGTTCAGATTACCACACCTTAGGAAGAATATAAACTGTAACTTTCTCAAACGAGATAAATTAGGAAAATAAG
Organism: Otolemur garnettii; assembly: GCF_000181295.1. Taxonomy (NCBI): domain Eukaryota; kingdom Metazoa; phylum Chordata; class Mammalia; order Primates; family Galagidae; genus Otolemur; species Otolemur garnettii. The sequence continues at coordinate 13,172,766 of NW_003852444.1, forward strand.
GGAAGCCTTATTTATATGAGTAAATATAAGCCATGTTATATGAGTAAAAATTCAAGACCCTGGCAACATGTAGCCCTAAAGAGACAGCGCTTAGGAGGAATGTGATGGATTTCTTTCAAGTTTTTGAGGACTTTGTGGAAGAAGAACTAGATTTGTTCTGTTCGAGCTATAGGGTAAAAGCCACAGGAAGATAGTTATTGACTGATCAAAGATGAAATTGATTGGATTTTTTTATAGAAAGATTGACCACTTGATACAATTGTGGAGATGTGGCAGATGAAAAGTTAGACTGGATACATTTTAAGATTCTGAAAGTCTTTGATTCTATGACCTTTAGTAATAATGAAGTTATTACCTCACAAATCACCCCCATTCCATGACCTGTTGGCTGCAGAGAATGTAATAGGAATGAGGCAGCCTTCTCCAAGAAAGGAAGGTAGAATCTTGTGGATCTACTTCTCAATTTATTGCCAGATATTTGATTTCCCAAGAGAGCCAAACTGAGTAACTTCCTCTGCCATTCACTTCCAAGGATCAAGTGACAAGTTTTGATCAATTACTTCGGAAACTGACCAATCTTTGGGCAAGTCATCTGGCAATGAAACAAATTAAGTATTACTCTACTCGAGGAGCAGCTTCCTTTGATTCTAGTTTCTGAGTTCTCACTTCCCTTTCTCACAGGCTTTTTTTTGCCTCATTTTTGTGGGACTGAAACTTTGCCCAGGAACTTATGTTCAGCCTTTAAGTCCCAAAGGACTCAACTCACTTCCTCACTCTTCTCTCTGCTATAGGAAAGTTGTCAGCACAAATCTACCAAGGACTTCTGGCTGCCTCAGATGCCTCAGAAAAAAAAGTTAAGACCTGGGCTGAAACCAGTCTTCCCTCTGACGCTGTGGGACGAGCCTACATTCAAGAAAGCACAGTGGTTTAGGTGAAGTCCTGGCTCCTCTTCTCATTTTCCTTCCTATCCTTTCCCCTTATTCATATTATGGTCTCTTTGCTGTACAGCAGTACACTCTTAGGTTTAGGAGCACGTTTAACTGTATCATAGTGAGACACAGCTTCCCTCCAAGATCCTCACCCTCATTTACACTCTAATGAAAGTGAAACCATAATGGAAAACTAAGTTTTTCCACTGACCAGGATTTCAAGAGTGAAGGGAAATACTGAAATGTCTGTGCTCTGAGAAAACAGAAAGAAAAAAAAAAAAGTACCTTCTGTGCATGTTAAGGATCATAGCATAAGAACAAAGAGGTTTATCTGAAACTAGTTACAGGAGCAGCGTAGGGCTAGCTTAGAGAGGAGAGGAGATTCTAGAATTCTTTCAAAGCTTTACCGAGCTAAATTCAGAAGTATCTCTTGTCACTGAACAATTCTACTCTATCCCAATCAATAGCCTCAATTGTTGTTCCTTTTTCTTCTTTAAAATCTCTGACAAGAGCCAACTTTAAAATGATGGGTTCCATTAACCCCCCTGCCCTAAGATCTACTTAATGAACTTTTTTGTGTTAAGGTTTTCTACTGACAATGATTTCAAGAGTGAAGGGAACTATTCAAAACTATATGCTTTGAGGCAACAGAAAAAAATGTACCCGCAGCTCAACTTTGCTCCAGTCTATGAAAGAGACGTGAGGAAATCCGGTAGGTTCCTATCTTTTTTTTTTTTGAGACCCTTAGTAGAGTGCTGTGACATCACAGCTCACAGCAACCTCAAACTCTTGGGCTTAAGCAATTCTCTTCCCTCAACCTCTCAAGTAGCTGGGACTACAGGTGCCCACCACAATGCCCAGCTATTTTTTTGTTTCAGTTGTCATTGTTGTTTAGCTGGCCCGGGCTGCTAAACCCACCAGCCTAGGTGTATGCAGCTGGCGCCCTACCCACTGGGCTATGGGTGCCATCCAGGTTCCTGTCTTTGAAGGCCATGGTGTACTTAACTGAGATGTGGGCTGGAGGTAGAATCTATGGGGATTATAGATGGGGGCAAATTGGCATCTCTTTTTTTTTTTTTTTTTTTTTT
>NW_003852444.1:13175032-13189728 GCF_000181295.1 Otolemur garnettii
GCCAAGCTGGCAAATTGGCATCTCTTGTGGTAGTTCTGGAGACTATTTTTCCTGGTTGCATGGAAGCTATTATAACTCCTAGAGCAGTGGTTCTCAGCCTTTCTAATGCTTCCTAATGCCATGACCCTTTAATACAGTTCCTCATGTTGTGTTGACTCCCCAACCATAAAATTATTTTTGTTGCTACTTCATAACTATAATTTTGCTACTGTTATGAGTCGTAATGTAAATATCTGATATGCAGGATGTGTTTTCATTGTTACAAAGGGGTCGCGACCCACAGGTTGAGAACCACTGTCCTAGAGGTTCAAGTGGTACTAAACCTTGGACTCTGTTTAAATCTTCAAATTTCAAGAAAGCTCTAGCATACTGTTTCCCAAATAACATCCCCTATGACTTAAATAGTTTTACCATATTGATATATTATTTGCTCTATATTTATTTAGCATGTTTCTTTAAAAGAATAAAAATTCTTACCCAAATTAATAATATATCATTAACACCATGGTTTTGATATATCATGATAATAATATATTTTTTCTGATATACATCAAATCAACTTTATAACAGATGTTAAAATGTTTATCTATGTATCACCTAGAATACCCAGTGGTACCCATATAATATTTAAGGAAGACTGCTCTAGAAGGATAAGACTGTGAGTCTCAGAGGTCCAAAAGTGTTTGAGGATTAGGGAATGGTATAGGGTGGAAGAAATTTGGGATAAGTTACTATCTCAGTCTGCAGCATCTATTAGATTCATGGTGACTTCATAGTCTCTTTCAAGAAAAATGAGTGGGACACTTATTTATGTAAAGAGCCCATTATGGTACATTTCCTAAACAAAGTGGTATGGAAGAGGGTGCAATGAAAATCCTTCTCACATATTGTCATTTATTTAGCAGCATTTATGGAGTGCCTACTAAGTGTTGGACACTTATCAAGCACTAATAATAGCACTTTCAATATGTGTGAAAGAGGTGAACCAGACTATAAAGAGCCTTGGATTTTATCCAGTAGGAGTTGAGACCCACTGAAGGATTTCAGAGCACCAAATACACATTTGTGTATTAGATGTATAAGTGATGAACCCTTAGACTTCACCACATTATCACTCTAAGATAAGGTCCATTCCCTTATCCAGTTTCTCTCCTGAAGCAATTTCTGAGGTTCTATGAAGTCATCCTAGTGATTGTTTAACCTCTTTGCCAGTCTTCCATAGCCCAAACAGCCACGATTCCAGAGGTGCCAGGTCATATTATGACATCCTTTAACTGGCTTTTTTAGGCCTCTCTACCTCTGCTTCACCTATTTGCTACCCCACCCCACCTCTACCACTGCTCCCCTTTTTACTCCTCATATACTATGTAACTACACATTGCTAAAATCCACCCATGGTATTAAACAAAACTTCACAGATATGGAGGAAAAGTGATGAGAAGAGAGTGATTCACTGTGCTTTAAAGGGGCTACACTTAAGCTCAGCTTCAAACCCAACCTCACTCCTTCATACTTTCCAGAATTCATCCAGAACATTACCCATTCTTGGGAATCTCTAGGCCTATCTGCCTAGGATCCCAATGCCCTTGGGGCCAAGGAAGGGGAAGTGGGTCTCCCCTTTTCCAAAACCCATTTATTTTTCAGCTCCAGAATAAACAAGTACAAACATCTATTTCCTAGAAAGGAAGCTCCACCTACAAAGTCTGGTTTAAACTTTATAAGCAAGTAAGGGAAACATAATATAGTTAATAGTATATTCAGTCAAGTTGGAGTTAAATCTTAAGTGATACCATATGTAGGATATCAATAGTTCATCTTAATCAATATTTAAGGGAAAGAATTTCTCTACAATCTAATCTAGGTTAGAATTTCTCTAATTTCGCAAGGGCATGATTCTGTTAAGGATACATTCAATTTACTTTCTAAACAGAACACTTACTATCTCAGTCTGTAGCACCTTTTAGATTCATGATGACTTTATAGTTTCTCTCAAGAAAAATGAGTGGATACTTATTTATCTAAAGAGCCAATTATGGTACATTTCCTAAACAAAGGCAGTCTACTGAGAAGTTGAACCAATGTCACCATTTCAAGCAAAAGAGACAGCAAGCAACCTCCTCTTCCCCAATAATGTTTCATGTTCACCAGGCATCCAAATAAAGATTACATAGAGGGCGGTGACTATATACACCCAGGTTTGATGGTTTAAACCCAGCCTGGGGGCAGCTAAACAACAATGACAATTGCAACAACAACAACAACAAAATAGTGGAGCATTGTGGTGGGCACCCATAGTCCCAGCTACTAGGGAGGCTTAGGCAAGAAAATCACTTAAGCCGGAGAGTTTGAGGTTGCTGTGAGCTGTGACACCATGGCACTCCACCAAGAGTGACAAAGTGAGATTGTGTCTCAAAAAAAAAAAAAAATTATATAGAGAACAGTTTGCATGGGAATGGGGCCTACGAAGACTTCTTAGGAAGCTGTCTGAGAGGCAGATAATAGGACCTGAACTAGATGACAGCAGTAGGAGTATGAGAGTAGATTCAGGGATATTTATAGGCTATATATAATGTATCCAAACAATGGGGGAGGATGGGAGCAAGGAGATCCCACAATGGAAGCTTCCAAAGAACAAACAGGGGGCTTGGTGCATGTAGTTCAGTGGTTAGGGCGCTGGCCCCATGCACTGGGGCTGGTGGGTTCAAACCCCGCCCTGGCCTGTTAAACAACAATGACAACAACACCAATTAAACAGCCGGGCATTGTGGCAGGCGCCCGTAGTCCCAGCTACTCGGGAGACTCAGGCCAAGAGAATTGCTTAAGCCCAAGAGTTTGAGGTTGTTGTGAGCTGTGATGCCATAGCACTTTACCGGAGGGTGACAATGTGAGACTCTGTCTAAAAACAAAAACAAAAAACAAACCAAAAAACGCCCAAAGAACAGAGGTTGCTAGACTGGACAAAGTGATGCAATGGCAGAAAAAGTTTCTTAGTCACACTCTCAGACAAGAGAACAGAAAATCAGTGTATGTTTTGAGAAAAGGCTAAGAGGAACGTGAATATACGAGTGAACGCACATTAAGTGCCAGTGTGGTTTCAGAAGGAATCATTAGACAGGGGTGAGATTATACAAGGAAGCTTCCAAACTGGCAGTGTGTTTCAACTGTGTTTTGATGAAGGGAAACAATACAAGATAATAGAGAAGGTGCTGAGAGTCAAGACCAGCTTTCTGGTCTCCTCAAGTGGGTCTGTTTCATACCTTCCATTAAGTATCGTTCTAGTACTTAAGAAAACCCACATCCACCCAAGTGTCCTGTGCTTTGTCCTAGTCTCCAAGAAGTCAAGGAGTGAAACGCCGATTTCCAAGGTGATCTGGGAACCACTAACCCTTTCATCGCTCCTAAAAGAGAAGCCTACCAGAATCGCGCCTGGGGAAAGTGACTTCCGCCATGGAAGGGCTCAACAGTGGATCATCAAAAATGCCATTGTCACTCAGTGAACACAATCCCTTCAAGCCTACCCCCTCGCTCGCCAGAGACTAGGGCCTGCAGAAGCCTCCACCCAAATAAAACCATATTCCTGCCGCAGCAGGCGTGCGCTGCTAGGTCGCGACTAGCGTGTGGCCAGCCATCCCGCCGGGGCAGCGTCTGGCCCCGCCTCCGTCCGGGTTGGGGAGCGAAGAGAGGGCGTGACTACGTCCTTGGGGGGCTGGGGCGGCCGCCAAGGCCGGGGAGGGCGGGCCTTGGCCCCGAGTGACGGCGCGGCGACCCAATAGGCGCGAGGGCATGGGGCCGACCTTCCTGCAGTCTCTTCCGCTAGCCGGCTGCGGCGCCTGGGACGGTTGCGCTGTGTCTGGGCGCTGGGAAGTCGTCCAAGATGATTAAAAAATTCGACAAGAAGGACGAGGAGTCTGGTACGCGCGGGGCTTCTGAGGCCCACCCTCAGTCGCGGGGGCCCTTTCCCCCTCCCGCCGCCACCTGCTTTCTGGGACGGCGGGGCTGGGGGCGTGGGCGCCGGGGGCCGGAGTTGGAGCCGGTCCCTCCCCTTCCCTCCACTCCGGCCGGGGGCCAGTCCATAGCCCCTCCCCCCGGCTCCGGAGCCTCCCCTAGGGCTGCGCGCTCCGGTCCCGGCGCCCGCGCGCGGCCTCGGCCAGCTGGGCGGCCCCGCCCCCGTCTCAGTCTCCCCACTGCCCACTTCCCTCTCCCCGGCGCTGCCCTACCTAGCCGCCTCCGTCGCTCTCGGCTGGCCCCGGGCTAGGGGAGTAGTGCGTACGAGCGTCTCAGCGGCGCCGGGTGATGGTAGGGTTAGGTCCAGAGTGGGTCTGGGGTCAACGGGACAGTGTGTGTGTCTATGAACTTTGAGGTGCCTTACAGTCTTCCTGGGGACCTTGGCTTGGTCCGGCTCCCTGGGAGCAAGTCTGTTTCGTGGGACACAGCGGGTTGAATGCTCAGGCAAATGGGGAAGATGCCAAGCCTCCTCAAAAAAAAATTCGCAGTGTTTAATAGAGGGTTGGGTCTTCCAGCTTCAGGTCTCCGTGACTCTCCGTAAAACCTTTCTGCCTCAGTAAATGTTAGAAACACATAAATTAGTGCTCATCTTTAGGGAAATCAAAAGTGCCCTGTCACAATCTCATTAATCCTGCTTGTGGAAATGACATTTTTAACATTCATGGAGAAAGAGGGCAGGGAAAGAAGATTCTTTTTGGACAGAGTTCCTAGAAAAGCCAAGTCCAAGCTCTTACAGTAAGGCAATGACAGAGAGCTAGTATCAGAATCACATTTTTTTTTTCATTCACTTCATATGCATGTTAGTAATGATTGTCACTGTGATGATATTCAAGCAGTCATTTCACTTAGGTGAGATTTCCCAAGCATTCGGTACCCTCTTCTAGAAGGTATTATATATATAAGTTTGGGTAGGACAGCTATTAAAGACATGTGTTTATTTTATAATATAGGTAGTGGCTCCAATCCTTTCCAGCATCTGGAGAAGAGTGCTGTCTTACAGGAGGTATGACTTGGAAGTATATAGTGTTCCTTCTTTTCTATTCTGTTTTAGAATGGTGGGCAAAGAACCCCTGGGATACTGTGATCAGGACATCCAAAATAAGGAATCTAACAGTTCAATGGGAAAGTTTTGAGAGGGCTGCCTGTCACAGAAGACTCTAGAACTGAGAGAAATGCAAAGACATGCAGCCTGGCCCGTGTTGGGAATTTTAAATAAAATGTCAGAAGAGGTTTAGTGCAAGGTTATTGAAATAAATTATAGACATTAAGCTCATTGTATTCATGTGATATCACATGATACATGATAAGTGATTACAGTTTAACAGATAAAGCCCATAAAGTTGAAGTAGTTGACCTAAGGGAATGAGTTAGAAAGTATAGAATGGAAAAATCAAGGCCACATCTGTCATGTACAATAGTAAATTGAGAACTGTCAATGACTAGCATTATTGGGATATTGTGATTAAAAACAGTCTGTATTACAGCTGATTACACTGATTAGCTGTAATCTGTGCTAGAAAAGGCAGAAAATACCCTATTATATATAATGATGTTTTTATGTTTCTGTAGGCTCGTATATTCAATGAAACTCCCATCAATCCAAGAAGATGTTTGCATATTCTTACAAAGATTCTTTACTTACTGAACCAGGTAAATTATTTTGATTTTCCTCAGATTTATGTCCTGAATAAAAATTCGTAACATGCAATGAAGTACTTTCTGGAAAGTATAGTTTATTATTTTATTATTATTATTTTTTTGAGACAGAGTCTCATCTGTCGCCTTAGGTAGAGTGTGTGGCGTCACAGCTCACAGCAACCTCCAACGCTTGGGCTTAAACAATTCTCTTGCCTCTGCCACCCAAGTAGCTGGTACTACAGGCCCCTGCTACAACACCCGGCTATTTTTTTGTTGTAGTTGTCATTGTTGTTTCGCAGGCCCGGCTGGGTTTGAACCTGCCAGCCTCGGTGTATGTGGCCATGTGCCCTAACCATTGAGCGTGGGCACCAAGCCAATTTTATTTATTTTAAATTCATTTAATTTTAACATTGAAAGTGTTTGGTGGCTCAACGCCTATAGCTCAGCTGGCTAAGGCGCCAGCCACGTACACCTAAGGTGGCGAGTTCGAATCCCCAGCCCGGACCCGCCAAACAACGACGGCTACAACCAAAAAATAGCCGGGCGCTGTGGCTGGTGCCTGTGGTCCCAGCTACTTGGGAGGCGGAGGCAGGAGACTCGCTTGAGCCCGGGAGTTGGAGGTTGCTGTGAGCTGTAATGCCACGGCACTCTACCCAGGGGGACAGCTTGAGGCTCTGTCTCAAAAAAAAAAAAAAAAAAAAAGAAAGTGTTTGGTTAGCAAAATAGTATGTAAAACAACATAAGGACTATGACATATATAGATTGAGTATGCCTTATCTGAAATGCTTGGAAACAGAAGTATATCAGATTTCAGATTTTTTTTTAAATTTTGGAATAAATTTAAGTTTTAGCATTCCTAATCTGAAAATCTGAACTGCTTCAATGAACATTCCTTTCTTGTCACGTTGGTTCTGAAAAAGTTCCTCATTTTGGATTTTTAGGTTAGAGTTGCTCAACCTGTACTTTTTTTTTTTTTTTTTTTTGCAGTTTTCGGCTGGGGCTGGGTTTGAACCCACCACCTGTGGCAAATGGGGCCAGTGCCTTACTCCTTTGAGCCACAGGTGCCACCCCAACCTGTTTATTTTTATTCATGCTGTGTATGTCGTGATTTTCAGTTAGATCCTTTGGCTTGAATTTAATGAGCATGAGTTAGAACATATTGTTTACATGTGTTTAGAGGTCTTTATGTCCCTCTGAAAATAGAGTACAAAATCAGATAAATTCCAGATATTTTACCTTTTTAATTTTTGTGTAATAGTGATGTTTCAAAGCTTTGATTTTAATATTCATATTAAATATGATATTATCCCTATTCCACCATTATAGCAATATTCTGGGCAAGTAACTGTTCTGTGCCTTAATGTCTTTTTCTGTAAATGGGGATTATAATAATACCTATTATAAAGCTGTAGTGATTAAATGAGATAATAAATGTAAAGCACTGAGAATAGTACTGGGCACATACTAAGCATTCAGGAATAGTTTTCCTTCAGTCATTCAGCAAATACTTATTGTATATTTGCTGTGTCCTATGTACTACTGTAGGCATTGGGGATATAGTAAACCAGCAAAAATATTTGTACTCATGGAACATAGATTCTGCTCCTATTATTGTTACTAATTTTCTTTTTTCTCTCTTTTTTTATATTTTGGCCCTAGAATTTTAAATCTCATGACATGTCTAGGAACCTAGAAAATATAACTTTGTTTCATAGATTCATGTTCCCTCAGTATCTGTGGGGGACTGGTTCTAGGAGACCTCCTGTGGATACTAAAATCTGAGGCTGCTTAAGTCTCTGATAGAAAATGGTGTAGTATTTGCATGTAATCTGTGCACATCCTCCTGTATACATTTAATCATCTCTAGGTTACTTGTAATACCTATTATGCTGTAAATGCTATGTAAATAGTGGTTCTACTATATTGTTTAGGGAATAATAGCAAGAAAAAAGTCTGCACATGGTCAGTGCAGACACGATTTTTTTTCTCAAATATTTTCAATCTGAGATTGGTTGAAATAGATTCAGAACCCAGAGATACAGAGGGCCAATACACATACATAAATATACACACACAGTGGGTACCAAAAAATGTATATACATTTTGAGAAATGGAAAAATTATATTAAATTTGTAATAGTTAAAGTCATTTTTGACTTCTGCAATTACAAGGAGGGCTCAGCATGACTTGTATTCATCTCTTGTTATCAGTGTATATTTTGATTTAAAATTTTAATAAAGTTTTTTTCTTAAGATGTGTATAGTATAATTTTTTTTTATATCCTCTGTATAAATACCATACACTCTGGTGGTTTACATATGGTACTTGAATCCTAAGAGAACAGTTTATCTTTACTATGTTTTGTGACTGAAGACCTTATCCAGAGATTTGGTAGTTTTACTGTGTGCAAATGAGACTGAGTAATAAGCACATAGTTTTAGATAAACTATATCTGTTCATAAACATAATCCCTGTCTGGCAGCATATTACAAACATTTAAGCCTAAGTCAGTTTGATACCACACATGTGTCCAAGTTGGCTAAATCCAATATATAAACAGTTTCAAGTAGTATAAGTTGATTCAGAATAGGGTATATTTTTATATTGGTCAGTGCTTCTTTGATGGGGCAACTTATGTCAAAACATTTAATTATCTTGATAAGGAAGGTACCAAGCACAGCATAAACACAATTAATTACATAAACACATTTGGGAACATTGTTTTATATCTTTGCCTAGTTCTTGGTAGAGCTTTATAGAAAAATGCTTTTAAATTTCTACCAGCGTTGACATATCCATATGTTCCCTTCCTTTCAAGTAAAAAAGTAGGGACTTAAGATTTTCCAATATAACCAAAAAGCACATAGGCTTCTAGGTATTGAGTAAATACTTATGATAGGAAAAGAGGGAAGTCTCACTGATGAGCAAGCTGGATACTCTGATTTAAGTGAACTTCTTACGCTTTGCCTTTCATCCTAAATTTTTAGTGTTTTCATCAAATAGTAAATAGACTGAAGACTACTTACATTTTATGTGAAATCTGAAAACTGAAACTGTGAAAAATGTTGGTATTGGTTTTAGTGAAGAAATTAAATATTGATAGGACAATATATTAGGTAATCTGTGATCTGAAATATTGGGAGTATTAGTGAAATAGTGTCTAATACCTTGCTGCTCAGAAAATGTGGTTCCCCGATCAGGATTTGCATCACTGGGAGCTTGTGAGAAATGCAGAATCTCAGACTACCCCAGAGCCACTGAATTTGTCTATGTATTTTGGCAAGATTTCTGGATGCTTCATAATGCACATTGAAGTTTGTGAAGCTTGGATCCAAAGTATGTTTTTAGGGGCTTGAGGCAGTATTAAGATCCATAGTAGTCTCTTAAACCTTCATTTTTTATATGATGAACCTAATTCATACCCTTTTAGTTGGTCCCCCTTTTTGCCATGTTTGCTGGGATTCCTAATATAGAGTTTTTGTTTGTTTGTTTGTTTGTTTTTATTGAATGGTAACTATGTACATTAATGCACTTCTGGGGTACAGATCCGAAACACTTCCATCAAACTGGTAAACATAGCCTTCATGTCATTTTCTTAGTTATTGTTTTAAAACATTCACATTCTACTCTTAGGAAGATTCACTAGTACCCTTGTAAGATAAACCTCAGAAGTGATCCCTCTAATCCCCCTCCCTACACCCATTCCCCCTTCTCCTGTCCTTCTCCCTCCCCGTATTCTTAGACTGTTATTAAGTTATAGCGTTCATATAAAAGGTATAAATTAGTTTCATAATAGGGGTGTGTACATTGAATACTTTTTCTTCCATTCTTATGTTACTTTGCTAAGAAGAACATTTTCCAGCTCCATCCACGTGAACATGAAGGACATAAAGTCTCCATCTTTCTTTATGGCTGCATAGTATTCCATGGTGTACTAATACAGAGTTTTAATACAGTGTTTTTCTGTCATGGCACACTTGAACCTATAGTTAAACTTGACAGCACATTTAAATTGTCTTGATCGGCTCAGCGCCTATAGCTCAACCGGCTAAGGCGCCAGCCATGTACACCTAAGGTGGCGGGTTCGAATCCCCAGCCCGGACCCGCCAAAACAATGACAGCTGCAACCAAAAAATAGCCAGGCGTTGTGGCGGGCGCCTGTGGTCCCAGCTACTTGGGAGGCGGAGGCAGGAGACTCACTTGAGCCCAGGAGTTGGAGGTTGCTGTGAGCTGTAATGCCACGGCACTCTACCGAGGGGGACAGCTTGAGGCTCTGTCTCAAAAAAAAAAAAAAAAAAAAAAAAAAAAAAAAAAAATGGGGTGAACAAAAAAAAAAAAAGTAAAGAAAGAAAATAATACTGTGCTTTGAACATCTTTCAAAAATAATTAATTAAATTAATGATGTCTAAACATTTTGATGGCACACCTAAGATCCTTTCATGGCACACCAGTTGAAAATCATTGGTTTAATATTTATCATGCTTCTGTGATGTTAGGTGTTGTACTGGGCATTAGATTATAGAAATGTATGGTGTAAGGCAGGTGTCTTCAAAATACGGCCCGTGGGCCACATGTGGCCCTCTGAGGACATTTATCTGGCCTGCCAGGTGTTTTTGCCACTGCTGCCTGTCCTGCTTAGCAGCCGACTCGTCCCGGGGCCCGCAGTCCAGCCGTCCATCAGTCTGAGGGACAGTGAACTGACCCCCTGTTTAAAAAGTTTGAGGTCCCCTGGTATAAGGTATAATCTCTGCTCTTAGACACTATAATAATAACAACATCCTATTCTTAGTAGAAATTGCTTGCTATCATTTTCTGTCTCTTTATAAATCACAGTTCTTCAGGGAAATTTAGAATGTTTCAGCTAAAAGGTTAGAGACCACTATTCCAGAACTTTGAGGCATAGTGTGTGATATTTTAATTATTTTAAATAATAAATAGATAAATGGCCATGTGGTTTATAAATTGAAAGGCATAAGAGTCACAGAGGCAGAATGTTTTCAAAGATACTTTTTCCCTAAGTTCTAAAAGATTTGTACAAAGAGAAAATCTTTATATTATATAATTTAAAGGTTTATTTTTAATTTTACTTAGGGTGAACACTTTGGAACTACAGAAGCTACAGAAGCCTTCTTTGCAATGACTCGATTATTTCAGTCTAATGATGTAAGTCTTTTTTTATTATTTTATTTATTTTCCCCCAAGAACTCAGGGTGTTCCAAATTAGAGAGGGTTGCTTGAAATGTTTAAAATTACTTAAAGACTACTTGCCATAAAATTTATAAATGCTAATGACATATGAAAACAAAAGAATTAAAGTATATAGTATAAGGCTGTTTCTCCATAGGTCTTCCTGTAGTCATAAGAACTGTTAATGTTCAGCTTATGGCTTGACACTGCAACCACAGGCCAAACTGCAAAGTGGACTGGTATAGAAGTTAGTGTACATAGCTACCACATCTGTCAGTTCTTAGTCAGATTTCTGGTGGGCCTGGGTTGCTGTTGGTCTGGTTCTTGGGCAGGCAGTTAAGAACAAGAGCTAGACATGGAGTGGGGAAGGGGGCATGGAGTAGAGAAAGAGCAAAGACAAACCAAACCTGCCAGCACCTCTGCATCTGTTGCGTTATCATAAGCCACCATGACTCTCAGAGCATAATGCTGCTGCTTTTCTTCTAAATGTGTAACTTCTCTTCTAAATGTGGCACGTATGTTTTTTTTTTATTTTTTGCCTAGCTCTAACACAGAACCATGGGAAGGAGATTCAGGGGTGCATATTTCCCAGTTTTCTGTTAACATAAATTGACCAAATCTGGCAGTTCTTTTGGTATATATTGCATATCATCACAGGTCACATCTTGTGTCCAATCACCAGGACCTCCTGGGATTCAGTGGCCTGCGGTTGGCTATAAATGCTTATCTGTCATGGCAGATAAGAGAATTATGCAGGGACCTTCTTTTTGCTTATCAGCTTTCATTAGTGTTTGTGTATTTAATGTGTGGCCCAAGACAACTCTTAGGTAAGCATTCATAGCTAGCCGCAGACTGCAGTTATATGCCCTAATGAGAGGCTTTTGGAGTAGATCTTCAGGAAGATTAGCAGTCTCCTATAAGGCAGCTATTTCATGGAAGCCATTATACTCTTCGCTCAGAGGGAGACTGTTTTCTAAGATGTGAAATGAAGGTCTGCTACTAGCAAAGCCTCCTTAGGGGAATTTAGAGAGTAAGGGTACTTGGGTTCATCAGAATCTGCCCCTATGTCCCTGTCCTAATGTTTAGGACCCTACTTCTTCCCTAACTCTAATATGAGATGTCCTTCAAGAGTTTGAATTGAATTGGCATTGTAATTCAGCCACCTACAGGATAGATTTTCAGAAATTTCAGCCATGTGGTCTTATGACGTAAGGCTTTCTATGAAGGCATTATAGATTTCTGGTTCCTTACACAGACGTTGGGGTGTGTATTTAAAACTTTGAGCTCAACATTTTCTTTTCCCAAGAAAAGAATCTCTAGTGTACTCAGAAGCAACTAATTAGCCCATTGCACAATATGGGTTCTATTTATATTTTTATAAAATCTTCTGTGGCAGTGACTACTTAGTTACCCAAAGCTTTGTCTTCTATAGGTCCTTGTCAGCAGATGATAATTTAAATATTTTGCCACTGCATGCCATGGACTACTAGTGTCCCCTTTACCACTGGAAACAGGGTCATTTATGCCTTTAATCAAATCAGAAGCAATTTCAGGTTAGTATCCTTAAGGTCTTGTTTCCTTTTAACTCTTTCTGTTCCAGAAATTCAGGGTTCTTTCAGGGAAACAAAGTCACTATGAATATTATGGAGTTCTGTTTGTTAGAGGAATTAGACCAGAAAACTAGGCATTTCAAGCTGCTAGAGTGGGGCTTAAAGGGAGTTTGTTAAAAAGCCATGGAAAGCTATTTCTTTTTTATGGCTCTGGTTTTGCAGCCAAAGCGTCTGGGAGTAATACTAAGGTTGCCGTTGTTCAGAGGGCTGGCAGTTGGGAAGAAAAGCTTGGGAAGACATGGATCAGGGAAGAGGATGCAGTGAGGGGAAGAAACAGAATGAGGACAAACTCGAAGCCTCCAGCACAGAGTTTTGTATTAAGAAGATACGAAATAGTTTTCTAGGAAATGGATTAGGGAAAGTAGGATTATTGGATCGGACTAATAGCCTGTTAAGTTAGTGCTCATAAATTTAAATTTTTACTAGGCAGCATAGTGAATGATTTTTCTTTTTCTAGCTATACGCTGTGGGTTAAGGTGTGGAGGGGTTAGTGATCAGATTTAATCAAGGTTGCAGTTTTGCCAAGTTAGAAACAGAGAGGGAAGCAAAAAAGTCAGACAATTGAAATATTAAATATGGAATCTTTGGTTAAGTGGGAAGTAAGAACAGAAGCTGAGAGGGATCAGCAAAAAGTTGATAAGATCAATGGATTGTAGGTCATGATGGAATGAAAGAATCATTGGAGTCAGGGGTAGTGGTTGGAGAGGGAGATGCTTAGAAATAAAATTGGAAAGGGATACTGTTTTGATACAGGCTGTGACAATGGAAGTAGGTAATTGCTGTAGAAAGACAGGATCATTGAAACAGAGACCATCAAGAAATGAAGAGGTCAGAGCTTTATAGATAGCATCTGTGTGGATATTAAAATCATCAACACTTACTACTGAGATAATACTGGAGAGAGTAACAGTGAACAAGGTACTAATATTTTTTGAAAATAAGAGGTTAACCTGGAGTCTACATATACAACCAGGATTGATGGTGATATAGTCTCGGGGCATAAGCCAGAGTCTTGTAGGATTGGAGGTGCAGTGAATGAAGGCAGTGTAGTGATTTTGAATAAGGTGGTGAAGATCAACTTGAACAGCTTCCCCACCAGTAGATAACAGCCACCATTTGAGAGGGCTGCAGGATAATCCTTAGGGAGAGCCAGGACTCAGTTAGAGCAGTGGTTCTCAACCTTTCTAATGCTGCCACCCTTTAATATAGTTCCTGTGGGTCAGGACCCACAGGTTGAGAACCACCGAGTTAAAGAAAATGATGGAAACATTTAGAGAAAAGTCTGAGGTTATAGGGTATATTGCTGAAGAAAGTGTCAGAGAACATGAAGGAGTTGTTTGGTATTTGTGGAAGGATGGAAAATGGAGTCAGATAAAGTGCTATACCCAGCTGCAAGGTAGCAAGTGTCTAGGTTATGAGTAACGAGAAGGATATTTTAGACTTTTTGTAGTGATTGTGGCAAGTCGCTGTGTAAAACATGATATGATTAGTTTTGATGGTCCCTGGGAGGACTATGGAATTGAGGGAGTGATTGTTTTGGAGGAAGGAGAGGTAGAGATTTTGCCAGCAGCATGTGAAGAAGCTCCTTCCTTTCCCAACATTACTTTACCCAAGGGTAATTACTGTCTTGAAGTTGGTATTCTTTTATCTTTGTTTGTTTATGTGAATTACGTATTTGTATCTGTATCAATACCTAGTATTTTTGTGTTTTAAAATACAAATAAATGATATCTTCATATTATTTTGCAGTTTTCAAAATTAATATATTTTAGGGATTTACCCACTTGTGGCATGTACTTACACTTTATCTGGTTTCCTTGCTGTGTGGAATCCCACTGTATGAATATCCAGTAGTCTATTTATCCATTCTTCCATTGGTAGATATTTAAGTTTTCATGTTTAGCTGTTACAAATGACATTGTATGTTTATGTACATGGTGAGCATTTTTCTGGGGAGATATTACAAGTGGAATTTCCAGATAATGCTTGGTATTTGATCTTGTCAAGTTCATCTTTACATAGGCAGTACTTATTTACAGAGACATTACTCCAAATCCTCATCATTTTTTCTTTCTTTTTTTAAATTTCAGAATGTTACAGGGGTACAGATGTTTTGATTATGCATTATTTTTGTACAGTCGAGTCAAGGTTACAATTGTGTCCATCCCCACCATTTCTTATTATCAGGCTCAAATATTTGCCATTTGCAGAATGTGAAATGGTGTTTCTTTGCATTTTCATGCTGCTGTTTAATAG
>NW_003852444.1:13190297-13199923 GCF_000181295.1 Otolemur garnettii
AGGTGCCCGCCATAACACCCGTCTATTTTTTTGTTGTAGTTGTCATTGTTGGTTAGCAGGCCTGGGCCAGGTTTGAACCTGCCAGCCCTGTGTATGTGGCTGCCGCCCTTACCACTGAGCTACGTACGGGTGCCAAGCCATTCACTGAGTTTTAAATACGTATAAGGTTGCAGAACTACCACCATAGTCATGATATAGAAACTTTTTACCACACCAGAGTGTGCCTCATATCTCTTAGTTACCCAACTCCTTCCCCTACCTCTGGCATCTATTCTACGTTCTGACAACATAGTTATTTTTATATTCTAGAATTTAATTTAAATTTAATCTTACAGTGTATATTCTTGTGTGATTTTTATGTCTTGGTTCCTTCATTTAGTTATGCTTTTGAAATTGATCCAAATTTATTATTATATATATATATACATGCACACACACACATATATATATTAATCAGTAGTTAATTCCTTTTTTATTATTGAGTAGTATTCCATTGTATGGAGGTAATCTAATGTATTTATCCATTCATGAGTTAATAGATATTTGGGTTATTTCTGTTCTATGGATATTATGAATAAAGTTGCTAAAAATATTCAAGTATATGTCTTTGTGTGGACCTATGTTTTCATTTCTCTTTGGTTAATATCTAGAAGTGGTGTTGTTGGGTTTATAGTTCCCTAAGAGTGAATATATTAAGCATCTTTTCACTCACTCACTTGCCATCTGTAAATCTGCTTTGGTAAAGTATTTGTTAAATTCTTTTACCATTTTTCAAAAATAACTAACCTAAAAAAATAATAACCTTCTACTTGAGGTAAGTATTCTTTATATATTCTGGATATGAATTCTTTATCAGATTGGTGTTTTATATTTCCTCCCAGTCTGTGGCTTGCCTTTTCATTCATTTCCCACTGTTGTTTTTTTTTTTAAGTGTAATTTTACATACAGTAAAATTCACCCTTTTTATAGGGTAGTTCTGTGAGTTTTGACAAATACATATAGTAATGTTATATATGCAATCAAAATTTAGAACATTCCATCACCCCAGAAAGTTCCCTCAGGTCTCTTTGTATTTATTTTCTTACATACTCAGACCCTGGCAACCAATCATCTTTGCTTTCCTCAGCCTGGGACTGCAATTCCAAGGAATTAACTACTGATTAACTACTTATACCCTTTTCTAGGAAATTGTAGGAATGCTTTCATACTATGTGAGACCTTTTGACTCTTTTCAGTCAACGTAATGCATGGAAATTCATCCAGGTTTATTTTATCAGTAGTTTATTCCTTCTTATTTCATTGTAGTATTCCATTGTTTAGAAGTACCTCAATTGTTTCATCTGTTTACCAGTTGAATGATGTTTGACTTGTTACCAGTTTTGGCGATTATAAATAACATTTCTAGGCTCGGCGCCCTTAGCTCAGTGAGTAAGGGCGCCAGCCATGTACACCAAGGCTGGTGGGTTTGAGCCTGGCCTGGGCTTGCTAAACAACAATGACCAAAAAATAGCCTGGAGTTGTGGCAGGCACCTGTAGTCCCAGCTACTTGGGCAGCTGAGGCAAGGGAATTGCTTAAACCCAAGAGTATGAGATTGCTGTGAACTGTGATGCCATGGCACTCTACCCAGGGTGACAGCTTGAGACTCTGTCTCAAAATAAATAAATAAAATAAATAAAATTTCTATAAACATTCGTGTTTAGTTGTTCTTTACGAGCATAAATTTTTATTTTTTTGGATAAATACTCAGGAGTGGGGTTATTGGGCTATATGGTAGGTATATGCGTGTATAATTTTTTAAGAAAATGCCAACTCATTTTCTGGTGTCTATATTGTTTCTACCATCATTGTATGAGAACTGCTTTTCCTCTGCATCCTATCCTAGCACTTGGTATTGTCGTCGTCATTTTTGTTTTTAAGTTTAGCCATTCTAGGTGTCTAATGGTATCTCTTTGTGGTTTAAATTTGCATTTTCCTAATGACTGATGATCTAAAACATCTTTTTATGTGCATTTTGTCTTCCATATATCTTCCGTGGTGAAGGATCTCTTCATACCTTTTGCCCTTTGAAAAAAAATTGAATTGGCAGCACTTGTAGCATAGTGGGTGGGGGGCTGGCCACATACACTGAGGCAGGCGGGTTCGAACTGAGCCTGTGCCTGCTAAACAACAGTGACAACAGCAAAAACAACAACAACAAAAATTAGCTGGGCATTGTATTGGGCGTGGGCTCCTATAGTCCCAGCTACTAGGGAGGCTGAGGCAAGAAAATTGCCTAAGCCCAAGAGTTAGAGGTTGCTGCGAGCTGCGATGCCACAGGACTCTACTGAGGGTGACATAGTGAGACTCTGTCTCAAAAAAAAAAAAAAATTGGACTGTGTATTATTATTGAATTGTAAGAGGTTTTTATGTGTTCTGAATACAAGGCCATTATCAGATATGTTCTGCGAATATTTTCATTCAGTGTGTGGCTTCATTTTCTTATAAGACTTTCAAAGGGCAGAAGTTTTAAATTTTGATGATGTTTAATTTACCAGTTTCTTTGTGTTATGGTTTGTGCTTTTGATGTCATATCATGGAAGTCTTTGCCTAATCCAAGGACACAACAGTTGTGACAATTCTATGCTTTTTTCCTAAGTATTTTGTAGTTTCATGTCAGTTACTTTATGATCCGTTTCAAGTTAATTTTTGTGTATAGTATAAAGTAAGGATTGGATTTCTTTTCACTTCTTTTCTCTTCCTCCTTCCACTGTCTCCTCCTTTTCCGCTTTCTTCTTTCTTCCCAAATGGTTCTGGATCAATTGACCACCCATGGTGGCGGGGAGGAGGAGGAGGAGGAGATGACAGTTGAGTTACATTGGCACATTGGAACATTCTGTTTTGTTTCATTTATCTATGTGTATGTTCTTATTTTAGTACTACACTGTCTGGATTACTGTAGGTTTAAAACTTACTTTATAGAATATTTAAAAACAGGTAGCAGAAGTCTTCTTACTTTTATTTTCATTTTTGTATTTTGTATGTTATTTTTTAAAATTGTTTTGGCTCTTCTGGGTCCTTTACTTTTCCGTGTAGATTGTAGAATCAGCTTGTCTATTTCTATTGTTTAATCCAAAGCCTGCTAGTACTTTGATAGGAATTACGTTGAATCTAAAAAGCAATTTGAGGTTGTTTGATATTGTGACACGATTGAGTTTTCTGCTCCACAAACATCGTATATATTTCCCTTTATTAGGTCTCTTTAATTTCTGTCAGTAATACATTGTAGTTTTCAGTGTATAAGTGTTGCACAAAAATGTTTCATATTTTGTGAAATTTATTCTTAAAGTAGATAAAACTTTTTAATGCTCTTGTATTTGTGTTGTTGGTAGTCTCTAGAAATTAAGTTGCTTTTTTTTTTACTTTTTTTTTTTTTTTGGGCAGTTTTGGCCAGGGCTGGGTTTGAACCTCCTACCTCTGGCATATGGGGCCAGTGCTCTACTCCTTTGAGCCACAGGTGCCACCCTAAGTTGCTTTTTATATATGGATCATTTTTCCTGTGATCTTAAATTAGTTTTAAGAGTATTTTGGAGGATTCTCTAGATTTTTTTTAATATTAATTATTTTGTGCCAGGTGTGGTTATTCATGCCTGTAATCCTAGCATTCTGGGAGGCTGAGGCGGTGGATTGCCTGAGCTCAGGAGTTCAAGACCAGCCTGAGCCAGAGGGAGACCCGCATCATTGAAAAATAGCCAGGCCTTTTGGTAGATGCCTGTAGTCCCAGGCTGAGGCAAGAGAAACACTTAGAACCCAAGAGTTTGAGGTTGCTATGAGCTGTGATGCCACAGCACTCTACCAAAGGTGACAAAGTGAGACTCACAAAAAAAAAAAATTATTTTGTCATCTTCAAACAAAGACAGTTTTACTGTGTTCTTTCTAATCTGTATGCCTTTTATTTGTTTATCTTACTTTATTGTCTGCTTGCCCTATCTTATAGTTTGAATGGAAGTGATGGTAGGGGTGTTCTTGCTTTGTTTCTGATTTTAGGGGAAGGTATTTGGACTTTCACCATTAAGTATGATGTTAGCTGTAAGCGACTTTTATATCAGGTTGAGGAAACCCCTTTCTAGTCCTCACTTGAGAGAATTTTTTCACAAATGAGTATTTTGTTAAATGCCCTTTCCATATGCATTGCATTATCATATAATTCTTCTTTCTTTAGTATATTAATATAATAAAATGAGTTGATTCCGTTTTCTGGGGGAAAAACCTGTACTGCCATATATACATATATAATCTTTGGTTTAGAAATGTATTTTTTCCTAGGGTCATGAAACATACTGATCTGTAGTATTTTCTTCTTACCATGTTTTTGTCTGGGTTTTATATTTGGATAATACTGGCCTCATAAAATGAGTTGAAAAGTGTTTATGTTTTCTTCCGGGGTTTTTATACAGTCATTATTAATTTTTCCTTAGATGTTTGTAGAGTTCACTATTAAAGTAATCTTTTTATGAGAAGATTGTTCAAGGTTATAATTAACAACCTAAAAAATAAATATGATGCTATTCAGGTTACTTGTTTTCTTGAATGCAATCTGATAATTTGTGTCTTTTAAGGAATTTCATCTACATTGTTGCGTAAAGATGTTTATAGCATTCCCTTATTCTTTTAATGTCTGTACAATCCCTAGTGATGACTCTTTTCATTCTGATATTGGTAAATTATATCTTCTCTCTTTTATTCCTAGGAAGTTTGACTAGGGATTTGTGAACTTTATTGAGCTCTTCGTAGAATGAGCTATTTCATTGATTGTTTTTCTATTAATTATTTTCCCTTTCAAGCTAATTGTGGAGGGAAAAAAATAAAAGAATGCTAAATCAAACCAGACAAGGGGAAAAGAAATGTAGATGTAACAGGTCAAGCATAAAATCATAGGATGGTAGATATAGATGCAGATGTATCATTACCTATAGTAAATGTAAATGAACATTTATAAAAACTCAGCTAAAGCAAGACACAACAAATTTCAAAGGAATGAAATCATATAGACTATATTCTATAATTATAATGGAATAGTGTTGGAAATTAATAATAAAAGAACAACTAGATAATTCATCATGTTTTGATATTAAGAATACATTTCTGTTTTGTTTCCAGCCGTGATAAAGTAAATGGGCTGGATTTACCCTGCTACCATAAATACCTAGGAAATCAAACAAAATATATGACACAACAGTTTTAAGACATTGGATAACAGGCATCCCTGGACTGTGATCTGAAGAAGGGAACGAACAAGGTGAGCCCTGGGATTGCAGTAGTTTACTGCCCAGAGGCACATTACAGGCCTCAGCTGAAGAGGAACATAGCTATATCTTGATGAGTTGGGAAAACAGATGGAAGGTTGGGGACTGCAAAGAAGTTTGAATTTGTAAGGCAAGATACCAAAAAGAAAGAACCAGAAAGGGGTAGAGAGAGAGGGAAGGAAAGAGGGAAGAATTCAGTGACCTGCTGAGGACTACCCCTTGAGTCTGTAGATAAGAACTGATCTGTGTATGTATAAAAGGAAACTACTTTAGTCAAGGCTAACAAAATAATCAGGGAGGATTGAGAATAGTTTATATTTTCACCACCGAGAGTGGAAAGACATTGTAATATGTAAGACATCTGTTAATAGTTTTCAAAAGGATATCACCTAAGTAATTAGAATGTATCAGCTCTAGATTAAAGCTTTAAAAAGGTTAAAAGTAAGCCTCAATAGTAAAGAAACTGAGGGCCAGGTGTGGTGGCTCATGCCTGTAATCCTAGCACCCTGAGCACCGAGGCAGGAGCATCTCTTGAGCTTAGGAGTTTGAGACCAGTTTGAACAAGAGTGAGATTCCATCTCTACTAAAAATAGAAAAAATTAGCCTAATGTGGTGGCATGTGCCTGTAGTCCCAGCCTGTAGTCCTCCTGAGGCAGGAGGATCATTTGAGTCGAGGAGTTTGAGAGTATAGTAAGCTATGATGATTGCACTCTAGCCTGGGCAATGGAGTGAGACACTGTCTTGGGGAAAAAAAAAGGAAACTGATCCCAGGTAACCTACTCTCATGACACAATAAGGTTCAACACATTGTAAAAGAATACAACAAAATTCAGAATTTAACAACATAGACTTTACAATGTGCAACATCTAATAAAAAATTACCAAGTGTGCAAAGAAACATGAAAATACTATACATGACCAAGAGAAAAATGTATCAACATACACAAATTCAGATATAATAAAGATGATTGAATAAGCAGGTAATGACAGTAAAACAAATATCGTAAACATGGTTTAATGATTAAAACTATATAGAAGACACAGGTAGTATGTTCTTCCTCCACAGAGAGGAAGCAGAATAGTATGCACATTCATATTCGCACATTTTGAACGGATCATCCGGGAGAGAATGCTAGGATTCACCAGGGAAGGCACAGTAAGGAATGGGTAAGGAAAAGGTTTAGGGCAATTTGTGTGGCTGGGAGCTGCTAACAGCCAGGAGAAGCTCCTGGATTGAGTGAAACAGTAAGAAACAAGCCCTCAGGATTCCTGGGAAGGATGTGGAGATGAGATCTCTCCTTCAACCTTCCAGTGCTGTGCCTCTGTTCCTAAGCATGAAGACTAGCTTTTACAGTCTTGACTAGAAGAGAACGGCTAGACCCTTGGATATCTTGGGCCTAGCATAGGGAACTTCTTAGAGATTGCACAGAGACACTGTTCCAGAAAGAGAACTCATGTGGAATCCCGTAGGCATGAAATCCTGGAACAGCTTGAGCCAGTTGCCATTCTGATAGACTAGATATCTGGAAACCGGGTGTGCCTGCACCCGCGTGGGGCTATGAGGAGGGATAGAGGAGCCCAGGTGCTCTTATGCACCCCTATGAAGGTCTCCATTGCCCTGCTGTGGGCTCTTGACAAGACTGAAACATGTGCAGACAGCATTTTCCATAGTTTCTTGCCCATGCTGCTTTCCTGGGTGGGGTCCTAGTCTTTCAGGTCACAGGTCCAGCTTGTCATTTTGTGAGTTTGACACTGGGTGATGCCCTGCCTTGGGCTAAGTTTGGACTTAACAGGGCCATATCCCCATCTGGGTAGGGAGGGACAGAGAAGGAAACCAGGCTTTCTAGCATGCCTCTGGGCCAGTGCCCACCATCCTGCCACCAGCTGCAGTGGGTACCAAGTGAACTGCACTCCCTATAGTTTCCTGCCAGTGAAGTTAGCCTGAGAAGGGCCTCACCCTCTCTGGGCATAGGCCCAGGGTGCTGTTGTGGACATTTGAAGCCAAGTAGCACCTGTCTTCACGTCTCATTTTGGCTGACCCAGCCTTGCCCAGCTAAGGGAGGGACAGGCGAGCCCAAGCTCTCTTACACACGTCTAGGACAATTCTCACTACCTTGCTGTGGACTTCAGTGGATGGCACTTGCCCCAGCATCTTGCCCACACTGTTTGCCTGGAAGGTGCACCACCCTCTCTGGTAACAGTCCCAAGGTGCCAGTTTGGGCACTGCCCCATCTTTGGGCTGCATTTGGGCTGATGCAGCCCTGCCCAGCTGAGGGGGGTTAGGGAAGCTCAAGTTCTCCTAGAATGATTCCCACTACCTTGCTGCAAGCTACAGCGAGAGCAGTCAGGAGTAGACAGCACTTCATCCATTATCTTGCCTACAACTGGAACAGGCCCAACCATCTCGGATCACAGGCCCAAAGTGTCATTGTGGGAATTCAAAGCTGGGTAGCCTGGGAGGGGCCTCTGTTCCTAAGCATGAAGTTTTGGTGTGGATAAGCAAAGGGACAACCACTTCTGGGCTTGTGGCCGGAAATACACCTCTCTGCTCACCATGCCCAGATTCTACACATTGGGTACGTGCAGCTCATTTCCCTTTCTTCACGGACAGGCAGTATTTTTGCAACTGTCCTGACCTGGAAATCTCAACCCCAGAGTCTCTACATTGCTGAGTCCACAACCAGTGCTCTCTGATACCCACTGTAGCAGCCCTGGGGGAACTGGTGGATCCCAAGGGAAATGTGGGTCTCCCAGAGGTTGAGCATTCCAGGCAGGCTGCTTCCACTTGACAGGAGAGGGCCCGTTTGGAAAAGGGGACCAGGAGACTCCCCTCACCACCATTTGAGGCCTCTTTCTTCTCCTCTCCTCATTTGCTCACTGCTGCCAAGGCAGCCATGGCTGTTTCCACATGGGACTGGTGAAGGTTCCACAGGAAAAGTTTAAGCTAGGATGCTTGGGAACAGGTGCTCCATCTCCGACAAAGCACCTATCACACCTAGGATTCCGTGGAGCTTGGGGTGCCCTTCCTTCCCTCTAAAAAACCACAGAAAGTGTTTTTGTGTTCCCTAAGGACCAAAGCTACCATACGTCTCCTCTGGGAGCATTTTAGCCACAGCCCACAGTTAGCCTGCTAGTCCTGCACACAGTGGGTTGAGCTGCTTCCTCTCCCTCTACGGAGGCTGAGCCAGGGTAGGAGCTGGGAATATGAGTACTCTGTGCCCCCAAAGGACAGAGGCCACTGTCACTGCTGAGAGAGGGAGGTGTGAACACTGTGTGCACTCCACAGCTGCCAACCTCTGTTAATTTCATCAAGAGGAGAACACCCACAGTATATCTGCCCTTCTCCTTCCTGATCATTTTTCTGGAGCAGGAGCTCACCCTACCCCTCACTGTTACAGCTAGCACCTGAACTCAGGAAGGTTTAAGGGCAAGTTTGCCAGCCCAGTCTTGGTCTTGACTCCCTGGTGTGCCCCAGAAGTCAGGCATACCGTCCAGGGGCATGGGACCTGGGGATTACCTAACCTAGTCCACCATTGTTGGAACTTGTACACTCTCCCATGTGAGGTCCAGCTGACTCAAATTGCCATCAGCGTCATGGTGGGCACCTACCTGCATGAACCTAAAGGCAGTGTACCACTCCCTCGCTACACTGCACAGTAGACTTTCTGGCAGAGGAGACCAGGTGAACTGCAAAGCTATCAGTTTTGAGCTGAGAGAAGAGGTTCCAGATGAGAAGGAACCAGCATAAAAATTCTGGTAATATGAAGAAACAGGCTCTCTTTTTATTCCCAATGGATCACATTGATTCACCAGCAATAGAATCCAATCAAAAGGAAATTATTGAAATGTCAGATATAGAATTCAAAATATGAATCGCAAGTGAGCTCAATGGGATTGATGAGAAACTTGAAAACCAACACAAACAAATAAAAAAGTTCAGGGGCATGAATGAAAAATTCACTGAAGAGAGATAATTTAATAAAACAACATCTGGAAATGAAAGAATCATTTAGGGAATGTCAAAATACAGTGGGAAGCAAACAGAAGAATTTCATAGCATGAAGACAAGGCTTTCAAAGTAATTTAGTTAAAAATAAAGAAAAAACATCAAGAGAAATGAGCAAAATCTCCAAGAAGTATTAAGATTATATAACATAACCAAATATAAAAATTGTGGGTATTCCTAAGGGAGAAGAAGAAAAAGCAAAAAGCATGGAAAACCTATTTGAAGGAATAATGGAGGAAAACTTCTCTGGTCTTACCAGAGATTAGGCATCCAGATAGAAGAAGTTCAGTGAGCTCCTGGAAGATTCATTTGACATAGGATATATATATATATATGT
>NW_003852444.1:13200548-13204452 GCF_000181295.1 Otolemur garnettii
TCCCCCTGGGTAGAGTGCTGTGGCATCACAGTTCACAGCAACCTCCAACTCCTGGGCTCAAGCGAGTCTCCTGCCTCAGCCTCCCAAGTAGGTGGGACCACAGGTGCCCACCACAACATCTGGCTATTTTTTTTGGTTGCAGACATCATTGTTGTTTTTGGTGGGCCTGGGCTGGATTTGAACCCACGACCTTAGGTGTATGTGGCTGGCGCCTTAGCCACTTGAGCCACAGGCGCTGAGCCCCATCTTAGTCTTTTTAAAGAGAATAAAAGTCAGCCAAGAATTTTGTACCCTGCAAAACAAAGTTTCATAAATGAAGGAGAAATAAAATTATCCTAGATAAACAAAAACTAAGGGAATTGTCACCACTAGACCTGCCCTGGAAGTAATGCTCAAAGTGTTCTAAACATTGAAAAGAACGTTTGATGCTCACCAGTGTAAAAACCTTCAAAAGTAAAAACTTACAGCTCTTAAAATACAGTAACATAAGGAGGAATATGAAGCAC
Source organism: Otolemur garnettii (assembly GCF_000181295.1). Classification (NCBI taxonomy): domain Eukaryota; kingdom Metazoa; phylum Chordata; class Mammalia; order Primates; family Galagidae; genus Otolemur; species Otolemur garnettii. Next base: position 13,201,055 of record NW_003852444.1, read on the forward strand.
CTGGGTAATAGTCAACATGATGACTAGAAAGTATTTAATTTATCAATATTAACATTGAATATAGTGCTTGCTTCGGCAGCACATATGCTAAAATTGGAACGATACAGAGAAGATCAGCATGGCCCCTGCGTAAGGATGACATGCAAATTCGTGAAGTGTTCCATATTTTTCATCAATGCTTAAAAGAAAAAGTATTGAATATAAATAGTCTAAATGTTTCACTTACAGAATACAGATTGATAAAATGGGTAGGAACCCCCCCCCCCCCCAGTATTTGCTATCTTTAAGAACTCCATTTGACTTGTAAAGAGTCACATAAAATCAAGGTGAAGTGATGGAAATAAATATTCCACACAAATGGAAACCAAAAGCAAGCAGGAGGAGCTATTCTCATATCAAATAAAATAGACTTTAAATAAACAACAATTAAGAAAAAGGCAAAGATAGTTATTACATAATGATAGAGATATTACTTCATCAAAAAGATACAATAATCCTGAATATATACCTAACACTGGACCTTCCACCTTCATAAAACAATCAAGACCTTCATAAAACTAGACCTAAGAAATGAAATAGACAGCAACATAATAATAGTGGGAGCTTTTACAGTCCACTGACAGAACTAGAAAGATCATTGAGGCAGAAAAATCAGTAAAGAAACACAGGACCTAAAGAGGATTCTAGAACAAAAGGACCTAATAGACATTGACAGAACAGTCTAGTCCCAGAACTACAAAATAGTACTTTTTTTTTTTTTTTTTAGACAGTTTCACTTTGTGGCCCTTGGTAGAGTGTCATGGTGTCACAGCTCACAGCAACCTCTAGCTTTTGGGCTTAAGCGATTCTCTTGCCTTAACCTCCCAAGTAGCTGGGACTGCAGGTGCCCGCCACAGCACCTGGTTATTTTTATTTTTTATATTTTTGGTTGTAGGATGTCGTCGTTTGGCAGGCCTGGGCTGCCAGTTCTGGTGTGTATGGCTGACACCTTAGCCGCTGAGCTACAGATGCCAAGCCAAAATATACATTCTGCTTGTTGGCACTTAGGCCACTTTCCAAGATAGACCATGTATGAGGCCACAAAACAAGTCTTAGAAAATTCTAAAAAATTGAAATCATATCACGTATCTTCTCAGACCACAGTGGAGTAAAACTAGAAATCAATTCCAAGAACTCTACAAACATGTAGAAAGTAAACAACCTCCTGTGAATGATCTTTGGGTCAATGACAAAATCAAGATGGAAATTTAAAAATTTTTTAATTGAGTAATAATAGCAACACAAACTACCAAAATCTCAGGGATACAGAAAAAGCAGTGCTAAGAGGGAAGTTCATAGCTGTAAACAAAAAGACAGAAAGATCACAAGTTAACAACCTAATGTCACACTTTAGGGAACTATAAAAATAAGAACAAACCAAATCCAAAGCTTGCAGAAGACAAGAAATAACAAAAATCAGAGCAGAACTAAGGGAAGTTGAAACAAACAACAAAAAATAAAACAAAAAAATCGGTTCTTTGAAAAGATAAACAAAATGACAAGCCACTAGTTAGATAAACCAAGAAAAAGGAGAGGTTTCACATAATCTCAATCAGAAAAAAAAGAGACATTACAACGAATACTATAGAAATATAAAAGATAATCCATGATTGCTGTGAATACCTCTGTGCACAAAAACTAGAAAACCTAGAGGAAATGGACAAGTTTTTAGGAACACATGACACCCCAAGGTTGAATCAGTAAGAAATAGGAATCCTGAACAGACCAATAACAAGCATCAAGACTGAATCAGTAATAAAAAATCTCCCAATAAATAAAAAGCCCTGGACCAGATGGATTCACAGCCCAATTTTACTAGGCCAACAGAGAAAAACTGGTACCTATTCTACTGAAACTGTTAAAACATCAAGGAGGAGAAAATTCTCCCTAACTCATTCTACAAAGCCAGTATCACTAAGCCGAGTAGGATAAAATTAAAAGCATTCTTCCTAAGAACTGGAACAAGATGAGGGTGCCTCCCTTTACCACTTCTTTTCAACAGTGTACTAGAAGCCCTAACCAGAATAATCGGGCAAGAGGTAAAGGACATCCAAATGGGAAAAGAAGTCAAACTATACCCATCTTCCTATGATATGATCTTATGCCTTGAGAACCCTAAAATCGCCTTCAAAAGACTCCTAGAATTAATAAACGAATTCAGCAAAATCTCCGGTTACAAAATCAGTGTACCCAAATTATTAGCATTTCTATACAATAATAGCCAAGCATAGAAAGCAAGGTATGCCATTCATGGTAGCTGCAAAAAATACCTATAAATATATTAAAATGCCTTGGAGAATACTTAACCAAGGAGATAAAAATACCTCTACAAGGAGAACTATAAATACAGATGCAAGAAATTGTAGATGACACAAACAAATGGAAAAGCATTATGTGCTCATGGGTTGGAAGAATCAATGTTTGTTAAAATGTAACATTCAATTGATGGCTCGGTGCCTGTGGCTCAAGTGGCTAAGGCGCCAGCCACATACACCTAAGGTGGTGGGTTCGAATCCAGCCGGGCCCACCAAACAACAATGACTGCAACCAAAAAATAGGCGTTGGTGGTGGATGCCTGTGGTCCCAGCTATTTGGGAGGCTGAGGCAGGAGACTCGCTTGAGCCTAGGAGTTGGAGGTTGCTGTGAGCTGTGATGCCACAGCACTCTACCCAGGGGGACAGCTTGAGGCTCTGTCTCAAAAAGAAAAAAAATGTATACTGCCCAAAGTTACCTGCGATTCACTACAGTTCCCATCAAAATACCAATGTCATTTTTCACAAAATTAGAAAAAACAAATATAAAATTCATATGGAACCAAAAACAAGCATGAGTAACTAATTCTAAGCCAAAAGAACAAATCTAGAGACATTAGGTTACCTGACTTCAAATAGTACTCTAAGGCAGTAGTAACAAAAACAGCATGGTAGACATAGACTGATGCAACAGAGTAGAGAAACCAGAAATAAAGCCAAGTGTCCACAACTAACTGGTCTTCAACAAAGCAGATAAAAGCATACATGGGGACGAGGATACCCTGTTCAATAAATTTGGTTAGGAACATTTGATAGCCTCACACAGAAGAATGAAACTGGATTCCTGTCTCTCATCACAGTGTACTTTCTGCTCAGTTTTGCTATAAACCTAAAACTGCTATAAAAAATTAAAAATTGATTTTTAAAAATGTTATGTAAATGGATTAATATAGTATGTGACCTTTGGGGGTTGACATTCTTTTTTTTTTTTTTTTGAGACACTGCCTCAAGCTGTCCCCCTGGGCAGAGTGCTGTGGCATTACAGCTCACAGCAACCTCCAACTCCTGGGCTCAAGCGAGTCTCCTGCCTCCACCTCCCAAGTAGCT
>NW_003852444.1:13204701-13205760 GCF_000181295.1 Otolemur garnettii
GTTTGTTTAACCATTCACTTGCTAGTGGTTTCCAGTTTTGGATTATTACAAATAAAGCTGCTATGATCATTCATGTACATGCTTTACATGAACATAATTTCTCTGGAATAAGTGTCCATGAATAAGATTACTTAAACATATGGTAATTGCACATGTGGTTTTATTAGACTATATTAAACTATTTTCTAGAGAGACTACTGTTTTGTATTTCTACCAGTAATATATGAACGTTAACGTCCCCAACATTTTGTGTTGTCAGTATTTTAGCCATTCTGATGGTTATGTGGGGATATATATCTCCTGTGGTTTTGATTGGCCTTTCCCCAAGGGCTAGTGAGGTTGAACATCTTGTCACATGCTTATTTGCATCTGTATATCCTTTTCAGTGAAATATTCATTCATGTTTTCTGCCTATTTTCTAATTCACCTGTGTTTTATTTTTCCCTGTAGAGTTTTGAGAGTTCTTTGTATATTATGGATACTGGTCTTTTGTCAGCTGTGTTATTTGTACATACTTTCTCTTAGTCTGAAGCTTTTCATCCTTTCAAAGTTATTTGCAGAGCAAAAGTTTTGAATTTGGATGAGATCTGCTTTATTAATTTTTCTTTTATGGATATTGCTTATGGTGTCAGGTCTAAGAACTTTTTGCTCAGCTCTAGATTACAAAGATTTTCTTTTGTGTTTTTTTTTTCCTAAAAGTTTTGTGTTAAATATATAAGTTCATGATGCACTTTGTGTTAATCTTTATTATTGACTTTTAAAACTAGGCATACGTATTACTTTGATAAAACAAACAAACTTGGGAAGAAACCTAAAAGGCTCAAGAAATAATATTGGCTCTTACTACTTGTAATATATTCTATATATTTTCTATTCTGTCTTACCCCGCCCCACCCCACCTTACATTAGGCCTCCCCATCTTATCCTGTAACTTCTCATTCTATCCTGTTTCATTTCATTAAAAACATGCTAAACATTACCCATTCATTTGATTTCATGATACTCCATCATAGCTTAAAAAGTACAGTTGGCACATTCCTTATTTTTACTTTTTTTTTT
>NW_003852444.1:13205918-13233187 GCF_000181295.1 Otolemur garnettii
TTTAGAGATGAGGGTCTTGCTCTGGCTCAGGCTGGTCTTGAACCTGTGAGCTCAGGCAGTTGGCAGTTCACCTGCCTTGACCTCCCAAGTGCTGGGATTACAGGCATGAGCCACCACACCCAGCCTATTTGTACTTTTCATTTACAGTAGAACATCCATAGTTGACCACTTTCCTACATTGACCACCTTCTTAGGTTGACCTAATTTTCATAGAGTGGACATGCACCAAATGTACGTATCAGTACAGTAGCCTTGTTTTTTTACGTTGACTACCTATGTGTTGACCATTGTATTACAGTCCTTTGCGTGATCAACTTACAGAGGTTCTACTCTGTCTTTTTTTCTAACTTCATCAGCAGTTCTATTTCAGATGTTTTTTTAAAAAAAAAAAAAACACACATTTCTCATTGATGTGAAAAATTAAACTATTTTGTTCAAAAAAAGTGTATACAAAGACATAACAAGAATAATAGAAGACACACAAAGAGATCCAACTGAATCTTCCAGAAATTAAGAAAAGTGACACAAAATGAAAGGTACATTGATTGCATGGGGTTAATAGCAGATTAAAGATATAGGGGGAAAATCAGTGTACTTGAAGACAGCAGTAGAAACTGTTTAAAATAAAGCAAAGAGTGAGAAAAGGCAAAATGGAAGTGAAGAGCATCAGTGACATGTGGGATGGTGGTTTGGAAGTTCTTTTAGTGATTATCCTAAAAATTGTAACATTTTTTCCCTTATCAAAATCTAATATTCATCCTTTTCTTTTCCCCACTCAGAGGAAATTTGAGATTCTTAGGACATTTATATGTAATTTATATGTATAAGAGTATATCTCTATATATACACACACAGGTATGTATACATATACACATGCCATGCACATTTACACATATGTATGTATTATATAACATCTTTTCATGTGTGCCTTCTGTTCACTGCAGTTTAACACATGTCTCTTAACACTTTTAAAAAAAACTCTTCATCTCTTGCTGTATTTCTGAGTTATCTTGATAATTTACTTTATGCCTGAAGAAAATACCTTTTAGAATCCTATTCTTCCTAGATTTTAGATACGAAATCCCATGCCAATAAGTTCCTGGGCTTGTACTGGGCTTGTACTTCTATGGCTACAAATGTTTTTTATTTGTTTTCAGTTCTAGCACCTGTGAATTTCCCTTTGTTTTGCTGTAGGCTATAGCAAATTTTTAGTTCACATTTCATTCAGCATTTCTGTTTGTTTATGTAGTATGTTTCGGTGGTTAAGAGCACATCTTTGTCAACATTTTGTATTGTTAGTCTCTTGAATTTTTACCATTTTGGTGGATGTGAGGTGGTATGGGAAATGTGGTTTAGTTTCCGTATCCTGGGTAACTAATACTGTTGAGCCCTTATGTTTTGAGCTTTAGCTTAAATTTGTCTTTTTTTAGTATCTTCAGTTTTCTTCTACTTCTCAAAGTGTTTTTTATTGTAGGGTGGGAGTGATTGCTTAACCCTGAAATTTTGATTCTTATTTTCTCTGTTTTTCTCATAGCAGCTTTGTATGACTGTGATCTGCCCCTGTATCTGCCCTACACTGACTTTATCTTTGATTTTTTTCTGTCTTTAATCACCATGAGAATGCTCATTCCCTTCTTTTCTTTCCTTAATGGGCTCAGTAACCTCAAGATTCTTTGTATATAGACTCCAGAGCTAGGTCTGAAACATACTTGAATTTCTTTGCTTATAAGAAATTTGAAGTTACTTAGTAGGGAATAAGGCTGGAGAAATTAGAGCAGTGGTTCTCAACCTGTGGGTTGTGACCCACAGGAACTGTATTGAAGGGCTGCGGCATTAGGAAGGTTGAGAACCACTGGATTAGAGGACCTAGGGTATAACCAGTGCCTATTTATCCATAGTGTATGAATAAATCAGAGATCCAGGTGATTAGGGGAGGGTAGGTGGTACTTGGTTATTGTTACCTTAGTGCTTACTTTGGATTGTCTGGAAATCCTGATAATTGAAAGTTTAAGTAAGTTGTCCAATCACAAATCATTTAAGGTTCAGGGAAAACACTGTTATACTGTGACCTGAGAGGGAAGTGCAGAATCTACACATCTCTTTATGTTTATTAAGAACATGAAAACACTATTTTTTAGCTCAAGCCTTTTAACACTTTGAAAAACCTTCATCTTTGTACTGAGACTGTTAGAGTCTAACTTTGCATGTCTGTGTAGAAAGACTCATATAATTAAATTTTAAGTTTTCACCTAGATTCTTTTTAGTGTGTCAATGCATTGATTCTTTGTTTTTAGGAAATAAGAGTATTTGGAATATTTTCTCACTCAAATACTTCTCTGTTGCAGTGTTTGGCCAGGGCTGGGTTTGAACCTGCCACCTCTGGTATGTGGGGCCGGCGCCCTACTCCTTGAGCCACAGGTGCCACCCCTCACTCAAATAGTTTTAAAAGTTTTTTTGGTAGATGAATCTCTTTAAGAATATCTTTCCAAATGTACTTACTAGGGGTCTGCACTTCAAATAATTTTAAAAACCATTTTCTTTTGAATAATCTGTTGCCTTTTATAAATAATTTTTCAGCAAACATTGAGGAGAATGTGCTACCTTACCATCAAAGAAATGGCTACCATCTCTGAGGATGTGATAATTGTCACAAGCAGGTATGTGAATGGTCAGAATCTAGGATTGGATGTATGTATTTAGTAAAATATTTGCTGTTCTTTGTGAGAAAGCCAATAGGTATTTAAAAGAATATAATATCTTAAATATACTTTTCTAAAATGCAGTTGTCATCTTGTAAAGTTCATCCCCATCTGATAAAGCAGAGAGAGAAGTCACAAAGGATAATACTAATAAATTTTATTACATTCAAATGTTCATGAAAACATAGAAACAGAACTAAAAAGTAAATGGTACGTGTACACTGAAATAAAATATTTTTAACAAATATATCAAAAGGCTAGCATCTATGATATATAAAGAACTCTTACATTATAGACACCCAAGTGGTAATTCATGTGATAACCAATATAAACTATTTGAATATTGTTATTCATTTTCACTGGCAGCCAAAAAAAGTAGATTAAAAATTTAAGAATGAATTGTAGTATTTTTACTCATCAAACTGGCAAGAAAAAAAAGCCCATGAAGCAGCATTAAGTACTTAGAGACATGTTCATATACATAGGAAACAGTAATAAATCGATTTAGTTTTTTTGGAAAATGGTTTGACATCATTGTTTGCATGATCGAAAGGGCTTCCCTTTGACCTAATAATACCACATTTATGGGACTATTCTTAGAAAATAATCACTGTAACAGAGCAAGACTTTTACAATGTTTATTGCAGCGCTGTTTACACTAAGAAAAAGGACAACTTATATGTCTATCATTGTTAAAAAATTAATTAACCATGTAATGTTTGTAAAGTATTTTTAAGTTCTTAGAAATAATTTTAAAACATCTTTAATGACATGAATAAATCCTCATTAAAGTGCTAAGTGGGAATTGACTTCAGACTATGTATTCCATGTAATCTCACTTTTAAATATATTTTATGTATGTATAGAAAAAACACAGGTGGAAATACACTGATTTATTACCAGTGGTTAACTCTAGGTGTTTGGGATTGTAGCTAATATTTATTTTCTTTAAACTTTTGTTAATTTCCAAATGTCCTAGAATGAATTTCTAGTTCTAACATGTATAACAAATGTTATTTTTAAAATAGTTGCCTTCTTTTCACCCCTTTTAAAATATTTATTAAGTCATAAATACGTAAATCATGTATACATTAATGCACTTATAGGGTACAATGTGTGGATTTTATATACAGTTGGGAATGCTTACATCAAACTGGTTAACATAGCCTTCACCTCAATTACTATGTTAAGACATTTATGCTTTATACTTAATAGATTTGATGTGTACCCTTGTAATATGCACCATAGGTGTGGTCCCACTGTTTACCCTCCCTCCATCCAACCTCCTATATAGTTGCCTTCTTAATTACTAGTTGTAACTCATTTAAGTGAATCTAGTTATATATAATCTGGTAAATTTTTGGAGGAGGGTGCTTGTATTTAACCAGCAGTTGTGTCAAATATAGTCTTGATAAAGAAAGTTTTTAGCCAAAAATCACAGCAAAGCAGGTATAAACAATAACTTAAACAAGACAAGAGTTTGTTTTTCCTCATATAACCATAAGTCTAGAGGCACAGAGTGGCAACTGTTGGTTCAGTAACTCAGCAGTGTCAGGGCCAGTGTCTGTTGAATTCTTTTGGACATTCTCCATTATTGCAAAATAGATGCCTGCATTATTGGCAGTGTAACACATTCACAGCAGGAGGGGTACTTGGAAGGGGGCCAGGGAGTGCCGGCACCATCTGCCTCTTTTATCAGGAAGGCAATATCTTTTCCCTAGGCAATTTTTAGATTTCATTTGGCAGAACTGTATAATACTACTATCGTTAGGAGGCCAGGAAAGTGAGTATTTAGCTTTTGTAGCCCAAGTATCAGGGGCAGGCAGGGGAGAAGGGGTTGAAAATGGGTGTTAGATTAGTCAGCTATAGTGCCTGCCACAAGTAAGAAATAGAAAATTGAGTTAGGTTGCTCGATTCACTCAATATTTTAAAATTTTAAAACAAATTAGTCAGTATTGATTGAGAATTTTTTTGTTGGTTTCTTTTAGCTGTTAATACTTCTGTCTGAGTTTTGTTAGGCCACCTTTGATTGTGGTTTACTTCTAGTTCATTTTAAGTGATTAGTCAATGTGGCAGGTAGAATAATGGCCCCTCAAAGATGTCCATGTCCCAATTTCCAGGACCTGTGAATATGTTATATTACATGGCAAAGGGGAATTAAAGTTGCTAAACAGCAGATAAGGAGCTCATCTTGGATTATTCAGGGGAGCCCTTTAAGGAGAAGAGTTTTTAAAAATGGAAGTGAGAGGCAGAAGAAGAGGGTCCATAAAGAGATGTCATGGTAGAGATATATATTGCCGGATTTGGAGATGGAGGAAGAGGACCATGACCAAAGAAACTAATACAGGTGCAATAAAGAACAATTGATTTAGGTACCTGGAAGTGGGATGCTATTGTAACAGATACCTAAAAATGTGGAAGTAGCTTTGGAATTAGGCAGTGAGCATCTGTTGGAGGAATTTTGAGGTATGTGATAGAAAAATCCTAGATTGTGGTAAAAAGCCTGTCAGTAGATATGTGTTAATGATCCTGCTAGACTTGAAAGGACGTGAGGAGCAGGATAGAGAAAACATTTATCACTTTAGAGGATACTTAAATCATTGCTAACAGATTGTTGGTGAAAATACCTACATTAAAGGCACTGTTGGTGGGGTTCAGAGGAAAATGTTGGAAACTGGAGGAAAAGGGATTCTTGTTATGAGGATGGCAGAAAGCTTAACAGAATTGTCTTGTAGTTGTGTGAAAAGCAAGACTTTTAAGCAGTGAACTTGGATCTTTAACTTAGATTTCTAGATAAAACATTGAAGATGTGGCCTAGTTTTGTTTTGCTACCAAAACTAAAATTTGAAAGTAAAGAAATACATTGATGGGAGACCTGTTAAACCAAGACTTATGATTTTGGAATTTCTTAGCCTATCCAAAAGGCAAAGGGTGCTAAAATCAACAGATTCACAGTACAGGAAAATACACTGCAAAGAAAAAAAAATCAAAGGAATCACTATACAACTTTTTGCTGAAGCCTCAGAAAGATCAAAAGGTCAGAGTTTTCACTCATACAAAACAGTGAAGGATCAAGGGGGTGACTCATAAATTCCCTCAGCATCTAAGTAGAAGTCAAAAATAGAGATGGGATATCTAGGCAAGATCTGTGAAGGAGCCTCTTGTCCAATAGATTGAGTCCCTGTACCCTGTATATATTTGACCCACAAGGTTTTTGAGAATCTTACTCTAGCAGAAATACTGCCACCTTGAACTCAAAGGGATAAGACAGGATGAATAGAAAGAAGGGCCCCAGAATTCTATAGGTAGGAAACAGGCTAATCAAACTACTCAGCTTTAAATACATACTAGTTACTCTTTGTGAAAAAGAAAGGATGACTCTGAGGTTGAGTAGAACATGCCTATAGGGTGGAGCTGAAAACTGTACAGAATTCTGCCCAGGCAGAAACCTATTCTAGTTTGCCTGTCTAGATTTCAGAATTGCTCTGGAACAGTGATTTTTTTTCCTTTCATTTGTTCTCTATTTGAATAGGGAATATCTGTAACTATTATTCTATGACCATCCTACCTTATGTTTGGGGAGTGGGAAACTTGTTTTCTGGTTTCATAGCTCTGCAGGTGGAGAGAAATATTGCCATAGGATGGATTGTACAAAGGGGATCACCCATACCTAATTCAAATGATTTTGATAATAAGATTGGGGATCTTTTGAATCAGTGATATTTAGATGAGATTTTGAACTTTGAATTGATGCTGCAGTGTTGAGATATGGGAAGATCTTGAAATGAGTGAATGTATTTTGCATGTGAAATGGACAAAGCCCCACATCACAGTGATTTTAGCCCAGTGAGACTTACGTTGGACTTCTATAGAACTGAAAGTAATAAATTTATATTGTTGTAAGACACTAATTTTGGCAATTTATAACAGCAGGAATGGAAAACTAGTATTTTAGATGAACATTCCGTATATGTAGACAATTTGTTAACTTGGCAAAAAAACATAGCGATTAAGATTAAGAAAACCTGAAGACAGACCCTTTACAAAAGAATGTATACAAATGGCCAATAAGCACAATTTTCTCAACTCCATTAGTCATCACTGAAGTGCAGATTAAAACATTAATGAGGTATTGTACCATACCCTCCTACCCCAGACGGTTATTATAAGAAAGCCTGAGAATGTCAAAATCACGAAACCTACTTGCGTACTCAGTATATAGAACATTTGAAATTCTCATACACTGAAAATAAGAATGTAGAATAATACAATCACCTTAGGAAAAGTTTGGCAATTTCTTATGAAATTAAACATGTACCTGCCCTGTGATCAGTGATAACACTTCTAGGTCTTTACCCAAGGAAAGTGAAAACATACTGCCACAAAAAAGACTGTACAAGAATTTCATAGTAGTTTTATTTGTGATAACCCTAAACTGGAAACAATCCAGAGGCTCCAAATAGGAGAATGGATAAACATATTGTGGTATATTCATGAATGGACTACTATTCAGTAATAAAAAGGGACAGATTGCTGTATTCAAACAGCAACATGAATAAACTTCTAGAACATTGTGTTGTAACAAAAGACTATAATGCTGGATGATTCTATTTTTACAAACTCTTAAGAATAACCCAAACTCATTTGTGATAATGAATCCAGAAGTCTGGTTAGTTGGAGAAAATTGATCAAAATGAGCAAGAGGGAACTTTCTGAGATACTGAAATGTTCAGTATTTTGTTTTAGATAGAGGTTACTGGAGTGATCACAATTGCCAAAACTGATATAACTGAACACTTGAGTTGCCTGTTTTTTATTGTGTTTAAATTATACTCAATTAAAAAAAGTGGAATTTTGATCAGTGGCTTAAGAATGGTCAAGTATATGGACAATCTCATGATACTATTCTATCCATTAATAGAAGGCAGACCCCCTTGTGATGGGACCCACTCAGTGAAAGTCTACATCTGAAGATTGCTTAGAATTCTGGAATTTGAGCCCCGAGGAATGATCCATCACTCACATTAGGAAGCAGTGTGGGAAGTGGGTGTCAGTATGGGATAAGTTACATCCCTAGTTTCTGAAAATAAAACGAACAGTTCATGGACCATGATTAAGGATGAAATAAATGGGTTGTAGAAACTGATATTAGGTAGGCAGTTTTGAAATCAATTCTGGGAGGAATGTGTGCATTTGGGTAGAGGGAGGAAAATACTTCGAGGTTCCTGAAGGGACAGATAAGCCACATTCATTTACTTGGTAAGAAATATAGAAGCTGGAAACAGCTTTTTTATTTGAAGGGTGCAGCTGTGCTTGAATATTTACTTCTGAGAGGTTACTTCCAGGACTTGGCGTAGCACAAGATACTGTTATGTATCTGTAATTATAGTACTATTATAATCTGACATAGCCACTTCTTTTGTGAAATTCCTCTCTCAAAGATCTCTAGTAACCTCTAATTACAGAATCAAGTCCACATTTTACTTGACCTATCTCCCAGTTTTAATGTGATTAAACAATTCCTGGAGTTCTTTCATCTTTGGCTTTCAGAAACCATAGTCCTAAATTTCTTCTCATCTCTGATTATTTTATTATTCTTCAGAAGTAGCTATTTTTCTTTCGCCTGTCATCTAAATATTGGTATTCCCGGGGGTTCATATCAATGTTGCTATTTCCCAAACCCATCATGCTATTTGATACCTTGTATCTTTGTACATATTTCTTCCTGTGCCTAGAATTATTTTATTTGCTTTTCTATATAGTTTAGATATATATCATTATAGATGCTGACTTCCTAATTCTTGACAGATTAGTCATTGTCTCCTCTGTTGTTCTCATAACACTTCGTTTTTAACCTGTTTTAGTATTTGATACATTATTGTAATTATTTGTTTACATGTTTTTCTGCCCTCTGAACTATTAAATCTTTGAGAACAAGAACCATATCTTATGTAACTTTGTATTATTAATAACTGGGGAAGTGCCTTGCACATATTGGATATGCAGTAAAAGTTTATTGCAGAGTTACACAGGATAGTCCCTTTTCTCTCTTCTACAAGCAAGGGGGCTGTAATCATGGAGATTATTTTCCTCTCTACCTCAAGAAAGCACTCACACATAGGCAGACATAAAGAAAGGTAGGTTTAATTGGTGTTAAGAAACTTTTCTGCCTCCTACTTTCCTTCTCTTCCCTTTTTCCTGCCCAGTTTGTAAGCCAATTGCTCTGATTTATTCGGATTAACATTTATTCTCCTTTAAACTGAAATTGTGGCAGACTTTTGAGGAAAGATGATAAAATTATGCCAGTCATACAACTTCCTTCTCTTATGCCTACTGAAATGAGCAATAATGACTAAAAGTGAAAGTGGGAAACTTCTAATATCAGTCAAGATGAAGTAAGGCCACTGCTGGGTATTCCCAGTGATCACACAAAAACCTCTGGACAAAAATACAAAAACAATTACCTGAGGCCTCCAAATAGTAAATAATAGCAAGTGAATTAAGGAGAGAAAAACAATAGCTAATGAATGACCAATGTAGGAACAGTGAGTTCTATATTTAGTTTTCCCCCATATACTCTGGGTTTGACCCAAGGGCAAGCTGAGTAGGGTACTGTGTAGTGAGTGGATGGGGTCAACAAAGACTCAGAGAGAAACTTATCTTGTTTGTTTTTGTTTTTCTCCTTTTCTTTCCTAGTCCTGTCTTGAGGTCAGCACCACCTGAGGAACTGTTATGTGACAGTTGTGTTATAAGCATCTAAAATCCTAGGATAACAACCTGTCCCTTAGAAAAGGGGCTCTTGGCTCAGCGCCTATAGCTCAACTGGCTAAGGCGCCAGCCACATACACCTAAGGTGGTGGGTTCGAATCCCCAGCCCGGACCCGCCAAACAACAATGACAGCTGCAACCAAAAAATAGCTGGGCGTTGTGGCGGGTGCCTGTGGTCCCAGCTACTTGGGAGGCGGAGGCAGGAGACTCGCTTGAGCCCAGGAGTTGGAGGTTGCTGTGAGCTGTAATGCCATGGCACTCTACCCAGGGGGACAGCTTGAGGCTCTGTCTCAAAAAAAAAAAAAAAGAAAAGGGGCTCTTGTTGTGTGAAGAACAGGGTGAATCCATATTATTATTTTTTCCTTCTGTCCTTTCCTACCTCTTCACTCTAAGGGTGAGCTCACTTAGATAGGATTATGTAATATTGCAAGGTGCTAAAACCCTGAGAGGACCTCATATTTTAGGCTAGAAGAACTAGGAAAAGGTATCTCTGATAGTTAAAGAGTATGAGAGAAATGACATGAGGAAAGACTTGCAGGAACAGATACCTTACTGCATGTGTGGAACACACCTAAAGAAGCATAACAGAAGCTTTGAAATATGGATTGATATTGGAACCAACATGCACAGAAAGCCAGATAGAACTTGCAATCTGAAGCTAAGTGGATTGGTTCCTTCCTAAAATAATAGTCAATATTTCCCAGAGGCTTTTAATAGGGCCCAGAGTCTCATGACATAATGTTCAAAATATTATATCGAAGATAACAGTTCGAGGTCAACCATGAAAGTCTGACCAGTTCCCAAGAAAAAAGGTAATTAATAGATGCCAAACCAGAAATGACTGAGTTGTTAGGATTATTAAATATAGGTAACAGCTAGTATATCCATGCTCCATAAAGGTAGATATCTTTGAAATGAATAGCAAGAGAAATTCTCCTCAGTAAACTATATATGAAAAAAGAACAAAATGGAAATTTTAGAAATGGGCAGTGCCTGTGGCTCAAGGAGTAGGGTGCCAGCCCTATATGACAGAAGTAGTGGGTTCAAACCCAGCCCTGGCCAAAAACTGGAACAACAACAACAACAACAAAAAACCCCCGAAAATTTTAGAAATGACAGACTATATTATGTAAAGTAAAAAAATTCAATGACAGATCTCAATGGCAGAATGGAGATGTCAGAGGAAGTGAAGTGGCCAGTAAACGTGAAGATGAGCCAATAGAAATAATCCAAATTTAGAACACAGAGAAAAAAGATTGAAAACAAAAATAAATAGCCCCCACTGGCGTGTGGGACTATATAAAAGGGTCTAATGTTCATGTCATTGAAGTCCTTGAAGGAGAGGAGAAAGGGAGTGTTGCAGAAACAAAAAAATTGAAGGAATATCTGAAAGCTTTAAAATTGAGGGAAAGACACAGATCAAGGAAGTTCAGTGAAACTTACATAAGATAAATTCAAATGAATCCACACCTATACAAATAATGCTAAAAATCCAGGATAGAGGAAAACTGAGAGCAACTAGAGAAATAAGACGTGTTACATACAGAAGAACTTCAATGTAAGTAACTGGATTTTTCATCAGAAAACATAGAAGTCAAAAGACAGTGGAACACCATCATTAAAATACTGAAAGAAAACGGAACTGATAACCCAAAATACTATAACCACCAAAAATACCTGGGAGGAATGAAGGTGAAATAAAGACTTCTTCATACGGAAGTAAACTAAAAATATTAGTCATCAGCAGGCCTACTTGAAAGAAAATTATTAGAGTTTTCAGGCTGAAGAGAAATAATACTAGAGTGATCCCCAGAACAACCACTACAACAACATCTTGG
Organism: Otolemur garnettii; assembly: GCF_000181295.1. Classification (NCBI taxonomy): domain Eukaryota; kingdom Metazoa; phylum Chordata; class Mammalia; order Primates; family Galagidae; genus Otolemur; species Otolemur garnettii. Next base: position 13,217,224 of record NW_003852444.1, read on the forward strand.
TAGTACTAAAAGAAAACAAGTAAAAAAAATAATTGTGAATCCAGAATTCTGTGTGCACTGAAAATATTTTTCAAAAATGAATATAATATAATTTCAGACATACAACAGCTGAAAGAATTCATCTTTAGTTGAGTCACATGTAAATATAAAAGGAAGTTTTTCCTGCAACAGGAAAATGATACTTAAAGAAAATATGGATCTATGCGAAGGGGTAGAGAGTAGTGGAAACTAAACCTGAGTAGATATGTAGGAGAGCTTTCTTACCATTTGAATCTCTTTAGAAGTTAGCTAACTGCTTAAACATCATAATTCACAGTGGAATTTGTAAAAGTAAAATGTTAGAAAACAATAGTATGAGCCCAAGAGGATAAATGAAACTACTTTTTACTCCTATAAAGCTTTTACTCTGTTCTTTAAGTGTTAATAATAAGACAGTTTGATAAATTAAAGGGATTGGTGGCTCAGCTTGGCACCTATAGCTCAGCAGCTAGGGTGCCAGCCACAGACAGTGAGGCTGAGGTTCAAACTTGTCCTGGGCCAGCTAAACTATAATAACTATAACAACAACAACAAAAATAGCCGGGTGTTGTGGCAGCACCTGTAGTCCTAGCTACTTGGGAGGCTGAGGCAAAAGAATCACTTAAGCCTAAGAGTTTGAGGTTGCTGTGAGCTGTGACATTACAGCACTCTACTGAGGGTGACACAGTGAGACTCTGTCTCAAGAAAAAAGAAAAAAGGTATTGGTGTAGAGAAAGACCTAAATTAATGAAGAGGACAGTCTGATAAATTAAAGATGTGCTTTAAAAGCCCTAAAGCAATCACTAAAATAACCATTGCAGAATTATTAGCTAATATACCAATAAGGAGATAAGCAATCATAAAGTATACACGTTTCAAAAGAAGGAGGAAAAAGAGAACAAAGAAAATGAAATGAATAGAATAGATAAATAGAAGAATAGAAATAACAAGATGTAGGCTTAATGTTAACCATATAAATCACATTAGCACCCCAATTAAAAGGCACAGGTTGTCAGATTGGAATTATTAAAAAAGCCAAATTCAACTATATGCTGCCTATAGGAAATATACTTTAAATAAAAAGAAACAAATAGGTTAGAAATAAAGTATGAAAGAAGGCATACTATGCTAACTCTTACCACAAGGAAGCTATCCTCTTCATATTAATAACAGATAATATAAATTTTGGAATAAATAATTACCAAGGATAAAGAAATCAACCTATCAAGAGGACATGATAACCTAATTGTTTATGTTCTTAGTAACAGAATTTCACAGTGATTTCAAGCAAATCTTATAAAATTGCAAGGAGCAATAGAAAAATACACAATTACAGATGGAAATTTCAGTACTCTCTCAAAAACATAGAACAAATGTACAGAAAAGTTACTAAGGATATGAACAACTTCAACAACAAAAATAAGGCTTTGTTTGCTGATGATGCTGTTTATGTAGGAAATTTGTGGAATCCAACAGAAGCTACAAGAACTAAGAAGTCAGTATAGCAAATCTACAGAACACAAGATCAGAATGCAGAAATCAATTATGTTTCTATATACTCACAAAGAACAGTCATAAATTACAATTTAATACTATTTATTGTAGCCTCAGAATATGAAATACTCTGGGGTAAATCTGATAAAAACATGTAAGGTACTTACACTGAAAACTATAAAACATTGCTGATTGAAGTGAAGTAAGACCTAAATAAAGGGAGAGGTACACTGTGTTTGGAGATTGAATATTGTTCAGATGCTTATTTTCTCCAAATTGATCTATAAATTCAATGCAAGCCCCATCAAAATTCCAGTAGGCCTTCTTATAAAAATTGATAAACTGATTTTAGAATTCATAAGGAAATGCAAAAGATGTAGGATAACCAAAAATAGCTTTGTAAAATTAAAAGACTGGCCTTCTTTCTGTATGGAGCTAGGTAAACAAAAGACCAAAAGCTGATGATAGAGATAGACCCTGAAAAAGAATATGCTATGCATGGCTCACCAGCCTTCAACCTAAACATCACTAGAGGAATTTGAAGACAAGCCTGTGGAGCACTGAGGGTAACCACAGCATAAGAAACCAACCTAATCCAACTCTCAATTAGATTAATTCAAACTCCTTAGCTAAAGACCAAGGAGAAGGAAATGTGCTCTTACTTTAAGGCATGAAAACAATTTACTTGAGTCTCTTTGTGTCCTACAGATGATGTTTTGCTTTCAACAAAAAATTAGGAAGCTTAAGCAAAAAATTAAAAACCTGAATACTATCAAGAGACAAAGCAGTCATCAGAACCAAAGTCGCTTAAATGTATGTGTAGAAAATGTTGACATGGAATTTAAAATAAATATATTTCTACAGAGAACTCAAATTAATCCACATAAAAAGAGCCAACAATCCCACATATCACTGGGCAAGAGACATGAATAGAACCTTTTCTAAGGAATGCAGACAAATGGCTAACAAACATGAAAAAGTGCTCATTGTCCCTAATCATCAGAAAAATGCAAATCAAAACCACTCTGAGATATCACCTAACCCCAATGAGAATAGCCCACATCACAAAGTCTCATAGCTGCAGATATTGGCACAGTTGTGGAGAGATGGGAACGCTTCTACATTGCTGGTGGGACTGCAAACTAATGCAACCTTTTTGGGAGTAAGTATGGAGATACCTCAAAGAACTGAAATTAGACCTCCCATATGATCTTGTAGTCCCATTACTGGGCACCTGCCCAGAAGAAAAAATCCTTTTATCATAAGGACATTTGCACCAGACTGTTTATCAGCTCAGTTTATAATCACCAAAATGTGGAAACCACATAAATGCCCACCAACCCGGGAATGGATTAACAGTTGTGGTGTATGTATACCATGGAATACTATTCAGCCATTAAAACAGATGGAGACTTTACATCTTTTGTATTAACCTGGATTGAGTTGGAACACATTGTTCTTAGTAAAGCATTGCAAGGACAGAGAAGCAAGAATCCAGTGTACTCAATTCTAATATGAAGGCCGTACAAGATCTAATACAAGGTAGAAGATAAGGGAATGAGGGATCGGGGAGAGGGGAAGAGAAAAAGGAATGGGGGGTCCTAGTGTATGGCATTACCTCTTGGGGGCAGTACACAGTCATAAGAGGGACTTTACCTGACAAATGCAATCAGTGTAACATAATTCTTTGTACCCTTAATGAATCCCAAACAATAAAAATAAATAAATAAATATGTTAGATACTTTAATGGAAGTATGGGTAGTCTGCAAGGCCATATGGGTACTTTTCATCAGAAAGATGGAAATGTAAGAAAGACACAAATGGAAATGCTAGAAATTAAAAACACTGCAGCAGAGGTGAAGATTATTATAGACTCAACATGGCCAAGGAAAAAATAAATGTATTCAAAGATGCACCTATAAAAATTAACCAAAAGTGGGATACAGAGAAAGAATGACTTTAAAGAGAACAGTAGCCAGAGCATTTTAAGAGAATAACAAACAGCCTAGCATACTTAGAATTTCAGAAGGAGAAAAAGAGAAGAGTCAAAATAAGTATTAGAGGTAATAATAGCCAGAATTTTTCCCAAACTAATCATACACATAAAACACATATCCAGAAAGTATAGAGAATATCAAGGAGGATGCACACACCCCTAGGCATATCAGTCAAACTTCCAAAAGAAAAACTAGAAGAATTGAATATTTGAAAACTAGAAGAATTCAAATTGAATATTTGAATATTTGAAAACTAGAAGAATTTGAATATTCTCATTAAAAGAAATGATAAATGTTTGAGATAGATGTGCTAATTATCCTGATTAGATCACCTTAAATTGTATGTATAAAAATGTTACTGTATACCCTGTAAATATATACAATAATGTGTCAATTAAAACAAAATTGATTTTTTTTTTTTTTTATAGAGATGGAGTTTCACTTTGTTGCCCTCAGTAGAATGCTGTGGCATCACAGCTCACAGCAACCTTCAGTTCTTGGGCTGAGGTGATTCTATTGCCTCAGCCTCCTGAGTAGCTGGTACTACAGGTGGCCACCACAACGCCTGGCTGTTTTTTGGTTGCAGTTTGGTAGGGGCCGGGTTTGAACCCGCCACCCTCGGTATATGGGGCTGGCACCCTACTTACTCACTGAGCCAAAGGCGCTGCCCCACAAAATTGATTTTTAAAAAAAGAATACGTAGGGTGAATTAAAGAATCCATCGCACCAAACACTTTTATCAACAAAAAGGAAAGATTCACATGTTCCCTTTAAGATGTGAATCTTTCCTTTTTTGTTGATAAAAGTGTTTGGTGTGATGGATTTTCATCTGATCACTGCTTTTTTGAATCTTTCTAAATGTAGAATACAAATATCTTAACACAATAACTGAGAAAATAACATGAAGGCTACGTTAACCAGTTTGATGAAAATATTTCAGATTGTATATAGAACTAGCACACTGTACCCCATGACTGCATTAATGTACACAGCTGTGATTTAATAAAAAAAATTTTAAAAAAGCCAGCTGATTAAAAAAAGGAAAGACTAAAAATGAATGAAGTAAGTTCTTAGCTTAAAATACTAGACAACAATGTAACTCAATAGAAAGAGCAAGTTAGGAAGTAACATAGATAAAAGAAATTAATGAGGAAAAGAATAGAAAGACACATCTAATTAGTAAATCAAAATCTCGTATTTGAAAAAATTAACAAAATAGATAAATCACTGGTAATTGATAACAAAAAAAGGAGAAAAAACAAATATGCAAAATAAGAAATAAGGAGGAAATAATGATTGAAACAGAAGAAATGTAAAAATTGTGTTTTTTTGTTGTTTTTTTGAGACAGTGCCTCACTATGTTGTCTTTGGTAGAGTGCAGTGATGTCACTGCTCACAGCAACCTCAAACTCTTGGCCTTAAGTGATTCTCTTGCCTCAGCTTCCCAAGAACTGGGACTGATGTGCCTGCCACAACGCCCTGCTATGTTTTTGTTGCAGTTGACATTGTTTAGCTGACCCGGGCTAGGTTTGAACCTGCCAGCCTGGGTGTATGTGGCTGGCGCCCTACCCACTGAGCTATAGGTGCCGCCTCATAAAAATTAAGACAAATTTACAGACTTCTTTAAAATTGTCTTCACTGCTTTTCATGATTGTACTTTAAGTATTAAGCAATGCAATCAGATAATCTGAGTAACCAATTTGAAACAGTGAATTAACAAAGAATTAAAACTTTTTTTTACGATGTGATAGAATACCTGGATGTTCAAGATAATCAATGATAAAATGAACTCAACAATAAAACAATTTAGTGGAGGAGGATGATGTAAACTTAACATCTAAAGATCAGTAGTATTCATATGAACAAACAACAGAGAAGATGTAATGGCAGTAGAACCTCATTTACAACAACCACCAAAGAGATTAAATGCTTAAGAATAAACGACAAGCTTGGTAGCTTAAACAATCAACCTGGTGGCTTAAAACAACACAGATTTTTCTTTTATACTTCTAGAGGCTAGAATAAGTTTTACTGGGCTGGGGTCAGAGGTTTGCAGAGAGCTGATTCCTTCTGGAAGCTCTAGGGGAAAGTCTGTTTTCTTCCCTGTAGCATTTAAAGACTGCCTGCATTCCTAGAATTCTAACTCTTTCATTCCATCATTACAAACTCTTGCTTCATGCCCTGTCTCCTGCTTCCTGTATCAAATCTTCCTTAGACTTGTTCTTATAAAGATACTTGTGATTACATTTAAGGTCTGCTCAAATAATCTGTCATAACCTCCCAATCTCAGTATTTAATCACGTCTGTAAAGTACCTTTTGCCATATAAGGTGAATTTACCTTGATATCTTTGGGGGCTATTATTTAGGTTATTACAGTCTTCCCTCTGGATCCCAAAGGTTTACCTCCATCCTATATGCAAAATACATTTCCTATATTATAGTATCTTCCAAAGTATAACCTGTTACATCAACATCAAAATCTCATTAAATATCATAGCTCAAAAGTATCAAATGGCATCCTCTAAAACATACAAATCCATGATAGGTGAGTTTCTGGTATGATTCATCCTGGGGCAGAATTCTTCTTCCATCTATGGACCTGTGTAGCTAGAAATCAAGTTTTGTACTCCCAAAGTACAGTGGAAGTACAGGCATGGAATAATTATATACATTTTCATTCCAAAAGGGAGAAAATGGAAGGAAAGAAAGGAGTTACCAATATGAGAAACAGTTTTGAATCTAATCAGACAAATTCTTTAGGTTTCAAGGTTTGGAAATAATCCTTCATGACTGTGAGCTCTACTCTGTGGTCCCAGAGGCTTGTATATGTATTGCATATGGCTGCTTTTGTGCTATAACAGCAAAACTGAGTAGCTGTGAGATCATACAACCTATAAAGTCTAAAATATTTACTAGATTGTCTTCTGTCAGAATATACTTGTTGAAGGCCATACTCTTTGTCTCTTTTGCTCACTAAAGTATCCTTAGTGTCTAGAAAAGTGGTTGACAGGTGATAATCACTCATTGAAATGCAAAACAAAAAGATTAAAGCAATTTAATAGCAGTGAGAGGGTAAACCTTTAGAGATTGCTGAATTAGAAACCCAATTTATAGATAAAATATTCAAGAATAAAAGAGAAGAAAACTTTCCTGACATATGAAGAAAGAAATCCACATGTTAAAATAGCATACTGTATTCCAACAAAAATTGTAACAGAATGACTAACACCAAGATGCATCTTGGTTAATTTGTTATATGTACTATGGAGAGAAACAAAGACTTTTGGTAGTAAAAGCTAGTCATTTAAAAGTGAGAAAAACTGAGTCTGGCTTCAGCTATTCACAGTAGTTTTCAGTATCAGAAAAGAATAGGGGTCATGTCTGCAAAGTTTAAGAAAAAGAGCATGAGATCCAGGAATGATGAAGCTAAGCAGGTGGTCATTCAAATACTTGAACAAGGAAATAAGCAGACTCCAGGTGTAAAAGAATTCTAGAACCATAACACCTATGAGTTTTTTTTTTTTTTTTTTTTGAGACAGAGTCTCACTTTGTTACCCTCACCCTCTATAGAGTACTGTGGCGCCATAGCTCCCAGCAACCTCAAACTCTTGGGCTCAAGCAATTCTCTTGCCAGAGCCTCCTGAGTAGCTGGGACTACAGGTGCCCGCCACAACACCTGACCATTTTTAGACAGTGTTGTACTTGCTCAGGTTGGTCTTGAACCTATGAGCTCAGGCAATCCACCTTCCTCGGCTTCCCAGAGTGCTAGGATTACAGGTGTGAGCTCCATGGCCTTGCATAGCTTTTTTTAAAAAAATGATATTAAAAATTCAAGTTGTGGTAGGAAATGAGTTAGCAGTGAGTATTGAACTTATTCAATCATAGAAGTAGGATTAAACCACTGTGAGATGTGTGATTAAAGATAGAATATAAATGTTATAATCTATGATAATGCAAGAAGAATGATAAAAATTGAGAGATGGGGGCAGATGAAAAAGGAGAGAGTTTATGTGTAATAATTTTCTTAGCCTTCATAGCTTAACTATTTTGTCTAAAGTTTTATGGGTAGCCACAAAAAGAACTAAAGCTAGAATACTACGTATGAATCTTCCACATTTCAGAAAGAAAACACATACACTTAGCAAAACAAAATACAACTATAGCTGGATTGTCCATTAAGTTAGGCCATTAGCTATATACACCTACTTTAATGATAATGAACTCAAGTAGAATTGAGTATCAGTTCATTAGTGAAGCTAGCTACTTTGCCAGGTGAAGCTTGTGGCTACTGTATTGAATGATGAGAAGCATTTCCATCATTGCAGAAAGCTTTGTTGGATATCTCTGCCACATAGGAAACAAAGGAAATATTCAAAATAGATATGTAACAGAAAACAAATGGACAGAATTAGCACCCAACATTACCTCTTTGAAAGAAATACAGGTCAGATGTGGTGGTGGCTCAGGCCTGTGAACCTGGCACTCTGGGAGGCTGAGGCAGGAGGATCACTTGAGATCAGGAATTTAAGACCAGCTAGAGCAACAGTGAGACCCTATCTCTACAGAAAAATACAAAAATTTTACCTGGGCATACTGGCACACACGTGTAATCCCAGTTGATTAGGAGGCTGAGGCAAGAAGATCACTTGAGCTGAGGAGTTTGAAGTTGCAGTGAGCTATGATGGTGTACTCTAGCCATAGGGACAGTGTGAGACTTTGTCTCAAACATGAAATGAAATGAAATGAAATTTTAAAATACAGATTTAAATTATCCTTGTTTGTAGATGTTATGATCTTATATCTAGGGAAACCATGAAAAAGCTATTAGAACTCATAAACAAATTCAGCAAAGTTGCAGGATACAAAATCAACACACAAAAATTAATAGCATTTGTATAGGGTAACAGTAAACAATCTAAGAAAGAAACCAAGAAAGTAATACCGTTTATAAGAGCTATAAATGAAATACCTAGGAATAAACTTAACCAAAGAAGTGAAAGATCTCTATAATGAAAACTATAAAACATCAATGAAAAACTTGAAGCGGTCACAAAAAAATAGAATGATATTCCATGCTTATGGATTGGGAGAATCAATGTTGGTAAAATGTCCATGCTACTCAAAGCAGTTTATAAATTCAGTGCAATCCTCATCAGTGTCATCCTGATGACATTCTTCACTGAAAAAGACAAAATAATCCTAAAAGTTACATGGTACCACAAAGGATCCAGAAGAGCCAGAGCCATCCTGAGCAAAAAGAAAAAAAAAATCCGGAGGAGTCACATTATCTGACGGAGTCACATTATCTGACTTCAGATTATACTACACAGCTATTGTAACTAAAACAGCATGATATTGGCATAAAAACAGACACATAGACTAGTGGAACAGAATAGAGAACCCAGAAATAAAGCAACACATCTCTAGTGAACTTAGAACAAAAGTGCCAAGAACATATAAGGGGGAAATAACAGTCTCTTCAATAAATGGTGCTGGGAAAACTGGACATTTATATGCAGAAGAATGAAACTAGATCCTTTTCTCTTACCGTGTACAAAAGGCAAATCAAAGTGGATTAAAGACTTAAATTTAAGACTTCAAACTGTGAAACTACTAGAAGAAAACATTGGGAAAAATTTTTAAGAGACTGGTGTAGGCAAGAACTTCCTAAATAATACTCCCAAAGTATAGGAGACCAAAGCAAAATTCAACAAAATGGGCTAGTGTCAAACTGAAAAGCTTCTGCACATAAAAGGAAATAATCAACCAACTGAAGAGACAGTCTACAGAATGGGAGAAGATATTTGCAAACTACCCACATGACAAAGTACTTTAATAACAAGATATACATATAGATAAGGAGCTCTAACAACTCAATAGAAAAAAAAATAATCCAATTAAAGGCATCTGAGTAGACATTTCTCCAAAGAAGACATATATACAGCCAACAGGTATGTGAAAAAATGCCCAACATCATTAGTCATCAGAGAAATGCAAATCAAAACTACAATGAGATATCGTCTTACCCCACTTAAAATAAAAGGCAGTGACAAATGACTAGTAAGACTGTAGAGAAAGGAGAATCCTTGAACACTGTTAGCAGAAAGGTAAATTAGTGCAACCACTATAAAGAGTGGTATGGAGGTGCCTCAAAAAAAAAAAAACTGCAAAAAATCAAAAAACAAAAATAGAACTGTCATGTGAACCGGCAATCCCACTGTTGAGTATCTATCATCAGGAGGGGAATTCAGTATATTGAAAAGGTGTCTGCACTCGCATGTTTATTGAAGCACTATTCACAATAGCTAAGATTTGGAATCAACCTAAGTATCTATCATTGCATAAACAGATAAAGAAATTGTGGTTTATATACACGATGGAATATATAGCCACAAAAAGGAGAAATCCTGCCATTTGCAACAACATGGATGGAACTAGAGAACATGATGTTAAGAACAATAAACCCAGCACAGAAAAACAAATCTTGAACATTGTCGTTCATGTGTGAGAGCTAAATATTAAAAATAATTGATCTTCAAGTAGACAGAAAGTAGAATGATGGTTACCAAAGGGTGGGAAGGATAGCATGGTGTAAAGAGGATGGGGATAAAGTGGGAATGGTTAATGAGTGTGTCACTGGTATAAAAGTTCTTACATTGCAGAAAGGAATTTCAGGATACACACACAATTGAGTGATTGTGGCAGATTTATTGGGCATAAGCAGAAAGTTATAGAAAAGGCTATACAGAAGCAAAAATATGCTCTGAGAAAAAGGAGCAGACAGGCTTGAAAGAACAGCTGCCCCAACCCCCAAGTATTTGCTGTTTTTATTTGTTGAACTCAAAGAAGGGTGGTGGGTGGAAGTGTTCATTCCATCCAACTTTAGTTCTTACTCATAGTTCCCCTGTTTTTCTCAAGGTGGGGAATTTAACCAACAATGTTATTTTATTATAATAGTGATATAATGAAGGAAGGGTCACTTTGTACCTGTGCAGTGATAGGAAATTAATGGCTCCTTCTCAGGTCTGTTTGTTATAGCTGGCTGACTAACTTTTCCATTCCCTCTTGCCTTGTTCATCCCGAACTGACTATGTACTCTAACCGGTACAAACATATTGTTAGATAGTCAGATAGAGTGAAATAGTACAACTAAGTGACTCTAAAGAACAGTGAGTTAGGCTATACCTTAAAATGTCTAAAAGGGTAGAATTGGAATATTCCTAACACAAAGAAATGATAAATGCGTGAGGTGATGGATACTAATTATGCTGATTGAATGAACTCATATTGTATGCCTGTATTAAAACATCACATGTATCCTGTAAAGATTATAAGGTACATAAACTATTATGTACCCATAATTATTAAAAATAAGAATGGATGAAAATATGAAAGGCAAACACTACTGAAAGGAAGCTTGGGTCATGGTATTAATATCAAAAAATTGAATTCTATACAAAAAGTTTGTTTTTGTTTTTTGCTTTTTGAGACAGTCTATGTCACCCTCAGTAGAGTGATGTGGCATCACAGCTCACAGCAACCTCTCTTGGGCTTAAGTTATTGACTTGTCTCAGCCTCCCAAGTAGCTGGGACTATAGGCACCTACCACAACTCCCAGCTATTTTTTGTTGCATTTGTCATTGTTGTTCAGCTGACCTAGGCTGGTTTTGGACCCGCCAGTTGTCTTGTGGCTGATGCCATAACCGCTGTGCTATGGATGCCACGCCTGCAAAGAGTTTTGAATGAGACAAAAAAGAGCACTTTATCAATACCCAAAATAGAGAGTAACTGTCATGAATTATTGTTTGTTAATGCAGCATCAAAGTACATAAACCAAAAACCAAAAAATGCTTATGTAAACACAAATTATCAGTTCATGTTATAAAAAAAGGAAGAACCTTAGCATATAAAGCATATAAATACTATACTTTATAAAGATTAATTAATACTTAAGAAAACCACATCTTTATAATAGAAAAGTCACCTTTACAAGTGTTTATAAAACACAAAGTATTCAATATTCATCCCCTGAAAACTCCTTAATTCCAGTAAGTGTATATATAGTAGAGACTATATTCTTTCATTACAATGCAGTTAAACTTTATCTGATATATGTAGGTATTATATTATTTGTTTTTATAGATTAGAAAAGGAAACAATACCTAGATATATCAAAATGGAAAAAAAAAGTCTCACTTTTTGGGTCACTATATAATTGAAAATTGAAATCACAGAGTATTTTTTAAATCTAATGATTAAAACCTGTGATTTCAACTAAAGCTGTGCTTAGAGGAAAATTAATAGCCATTAGCACTTAAATTACTAAATGAGTGCATTATTCAGGGTTCCCAACTGTGGCAGGTTTATATGCAGTTCACAGATTGTCTTGGAAGTCCAGAGAACCAAGCTAGTGTTTTAGAGAACCAGAAAGAGTGCATCAGGGGAAAATGCCCACAGTGCAGAACTTTTTTAAGCAATATACTCTTGCCACGATCACCTACCAAAGTTCCACAATAGCCATGCCAGAAAAAGCAACTATTTCTGTCTTAAGAGCTTATTTCCCTACTTACTGCCTATGTCTGTAAAGTCACACTTGGTTATGTCTGCTTAGGAAAGCTTAGGTATATATCTGTATCCTAGCCATAGAGAGTATAGCAAGTTTGGGTCTTAATTTTCCAGCCAGAAAAGAAAAGCAAACAGAAGGGGGCTAGTTGGACTATATTTTCAATGTTCCAACCCACAGCATCTGCTATAGTGATAATATAATAAAAACAAATGAATTAGGTGTACTGCTTATGAAGTTGTAAAAAATTATAAAATAAACCCAAGGAAAGTATAAGGGAAAGAGTAATAAAAATAAAGCATAAATTAGTAGACAATAATATGGAAAAACAGTAATTTTGATCAAATGCGAGTATTTTTTAAACAAAGCTAAAATAAAGTAATCTGATTCAGAAAAAAATCACAAAATTGGAACAGAGGAGAAATAATGATAAATATGGAGAAAATTCAAACCATTATCATGTGAATATTTTGTAGTGTTTTTCTGTGAAAATACAAATTATCAAAACTGACCCCAGAAAAAATAAAAAACCCAAGTACACAATTGAGTTTTCTTAAACTTTTTACTTATAAAAATAGTACTGGTCAGAAAACTGCAGAACAGTATTACAACAAAATTCATCACCATAAAGGTGGCTGATCTCATGAATTATTTTGTATGAGGAATTCTTCTCATGTCCCTTTCTTATATTAGTAGGTTAAAGGAAAAAACCACATGATTATTTTTAAATGTCTAAAAAGTATTTGTCAGAATTTAATACTTGATATTTTTTAAAAAATTTGAATAAAAAAAAGGGGCTGTGGCTCAAGGGAGTAGGGCACCGGCCCCATATGTCAGAGGTAGTGGGTTCAAACCCAGCCCTGGCCAAAAAAGAAAAAAGAAAAAGAAAAATTTTTTTGAGAAGTAAGAGGGTGTACGTAATTCGACACAAAAGAAAAGTATATCTTAAACCCAAAACTAGCATTATAGTTAATGGGGAACATTCCCATTAAATCAGGAACAAGATAAAATGCCCAATATTACCACTGTTTTACAAATATTAGCTAATTGCAGGTGGAAAGAAATAAGAATATAATATTGGAAAAGAAGTGACAAAATTTAATATGATTGCACTCACATAATATGCCAGATTGTCTATATTTAAATCTGTCCCTGTTACTTTTTAGGTAAGTTATTAACTATCCTGTGCTTGGTTTCCTCATCTGTAAAAAAGGGACAATACTGATCGCCTTATGGGGATTTTGAGATTAAATGAATGTTTTTTCCTATATTTAAACATTGTGCCTGAATATATAATGAAAGAAAAGGTCCAGTTTATAATGGCATATAAAAATGATGAAATACTGAAAAGCAAACTTAAGAAATGTATAGCGCCCATCTGAAGAAAAAACTATTGACGGGCATCAAAGAATGTTAACCTTTGTTAGCCTGTGTATAAATGCAGGGCACTTCCAAACAAAATGTTAGTAGAATATTGACATGTGTTTCAAATCTCATCTGAAATAGTCTATGTCTGTGGCAACATTTTGATAAAAATTTTTGAGGGGGAACCTGGTCTCTAGATACAAAAAAATGTATAATGATATAGTAATAAAATGAATTCGTATTGAAAGGGGAAAAAATGGAATAATGTAACAGAAAGTTCAGAAAAGACCCAAATTCATATATAAATTTAGCATATAAAAGGTAACATTTCCATTCATTACAAAAATCTGGTCATATAAAAAGATATTTTCAATCAATGCAAAAATAAAATAGAATCATTAAGTTAAAAATTAACTGAATGTTTTACTGGGAGACTGTTGAGGATTATCCATTTCCCCAACATTCCCCCAACATTCTTTTAATGCAGTATTTAGCAATCATTAATGATGCATATCTGAATTTATTACTGAATATTTTGAAAGGTATTATTATATGAATGAATTACTTTTATAATTGAAAAATTTATTTACAACTTTTTCCTCCTGCTTGTCCTAAGAGAGTGAGTCAGGGTTGCAGACCATTTGGGATTATGTGAGAGGAGTTATGGAAGGGGAGAAATTGATAGTTTGTGGGTAGTATAAGTACGTGGAGAGCAAGAGAAGGGAGGCGAAAAGGTTAACTTCCTTAAAGTATGACATTCTGTTGCCCAGTCCACACTCCTCTGCCTGTTTGTGAACCTCAGCAGAAAAATGTGAAGCCATTTATGATTATCATTTTAGAAAGCTATTCCTAAAAAAGAGAGATACCTAATGAGTTAATAATTTTTGTTAATTTCTTATAAAAGTTATGTCTAATCTAATGGGTCTTAGGATTTGGGGAGATACCAGCCTAGGGCTCTCTATACCATTGTCTTATTTTATTTTTATTTTCAAGTTCCCAGATGCTATTAAGACCTCATTTTATTTTTTATGCCAATTACCAGTATCTAAAATTGTGGGGTTTTAGAGATTTGATTATTTTCTATATCCTATAAGATGTAAGTTCCATAAAGGCAAAGACTTTGTTTTGTGTATCATTCACTGTATTCTTAAGATTTAGGAAGGTCTTCTACTTAATAGTTTTGGCATTTATACAAAGAATATACTCTGTAAATATTTGTTGAATCAGTAGCTGCATTTAGAAAATTATGAAGACAATTGGAAATTAGCTTTTGTACTAATATGGGTGGACTCCATAAGAAAGAAGGTTTTAATTGATTTCATCTAAACTAATTTGGTTTTTCTTAGTCTGACTAAGGACATGACTGGAAAGGAGGATGTGTACCGAGGCCCAGCCATCAGGGCTCTCTGCAGAATCACTGATGTAAGTTCTTTTTGTTTTACTGAGTTATCAAAAGGAAGACTATGTTTATCTGCAGGTGGCTGTATAGATTTAATCTGATTTCAGGAATCTTCAGTATAAGAGAAACATGATCACCAGAAAGACTTTTGTGGTTCCAGACCTTCCTCCCCGTACCCCCCCTCCCCCTGATTTTTTTCCTTTTAGTCCATTTTGTCTGTGTATTTGCTCTCATGACTTTGTTATAGTCAGGGCACATTACTTGCAAGAAGTAAAAACTCACTCAAGTTTAACTCAATAATAATATAAGAAATTAGCTTTATTATAAGACACAAATCTCTCAGAATTTCAGGTAAAGTTTACAGCCAGACATCAGAATAAAAAATAGGGCCA
This sequence comes from Otolemur garnettii, assembly GCF_000181295.1. Classification (NCBI taxonomy): domain Eukaryota; kingdom Metazoa; phylum Chordata; class Mammalia; order Primates; family Galagidae; genus Otolemur; species Otolemur garnettii. The sequence continues at coordinate 13,232,454 of NW_003852444.1, forward strand.
TTCTAAGGAACTCGGCAGCAAGATTTCTAAGATAATTGCTGTGGTGATTCATTATTTGCCAAATTCAGGCCCCCTCCTTCAAATATCTAAAAGAATCTGATTAGCCACTAGTAAGCCAGTAGTTGTATTCAAATGAGTCCAAGTCAGGTGTTTAACTTGATCCAGTCCATTGTATCTGGAAGGCTGAGGTCATCTAGTATGTTAGACAGTCCCTTTCTGGAAACTGAATAGGAAATGTTGAAATGAAGGGCAGGCCAGGTATTCCTGAGCAAATTGAATAACAAGCATGGCAGGGTGGCACATGCCTATTGTCCCCACTACTCAGGAGACCAGGAGTTGAGTACAGCCTGGGCAACATAGCAAGACCCTGTCTCTAAAATAACAATAACAATAATAATAGTTGTATATCCATGCTTGGGTACATTTTATGTGTGTGTTTGCAGGCTTAAGTTTTAAAGGTTGAACAGGGTCAAACTGCAAATTTAGTAAATCAAGTTTCTAGAAAATGTACCAGAAATGGCTTAATATTTTTTTGCTGCTTTGCTGTTTTGTTGTCATTTTTGTTTTTAGCATTAAATTGGTAGCATAAGACTTAACCATGCCAGTGCCAGCAATATAATTCTCTTTTTGTCTGAATATTGACCTCAGTCTGTTATAGGCATATTTATCTGTCACAACCTTGCCAGAGCTAACCTTTTTCCCAGTTAAAATTGAAATAAACTCTACTTCTTCTT
>NW_003852444.1:13234363-13251663 GCF_000181295.1 Otolemur garnettii
ATGGGGCCGGCGCCTTACTCCTTGAGCCACAAGTGCTGCCCGAGACAGTTTATTTCATTATTGAACAGTTACCCTTACGTATAATCTTAAATGTTCTTTCTTGAAGCTTCTACTAGATTGTTTGAGTTCTGCCCTCTGGGATATTATTACTATACTATATGGTAATTCTTTTAATGCATTCTAAATACTTGCACAGAAACAAATATGTGACTGGTTTTTGTAAATTATTTTGAAAGAAGTGTTTTGCAAGAAAATGTTTTACATCAACAGGTTTTTCTTTTTTAATGTTATTAGGGAACAATGTTGCAAGCAATTGAAAGGTACATGAAGCAAGCCATTGTGGATAAAGTCTCCAGTGTATCCAGTTCTGCCCTGGTATCATCCTTAGTAAGTGCCCAGTTCTTATGCATGGTACAGTTTCTAGTTGTAAAAACAAAGTATCACTGTGATTCTCTTGCAAATAAAACAGTTAAAAATATGTATCCATCTCTATTATTTTATCTAAGTGTGCTTTATCTAGAGTAGCATTGAGTAATTAAAATGGGCACTTAAAAACATAACATTTCCATGTTTAAAAAGTTTCAGGGATCCCAAATTATATTGTACATGTAATAAAGGTGTGGGTAAGGTTAAGGTAGGGGACAGGTTGGAAACTGAGGGTGATTCTCTTTAATTTAAAATCTTCCCTTATGACCTGCACTTCTGCCTCTTGTCTCTTTGTCCTGTGCTTTCCTTGGTACCTGAGTCTACAGGTATCCTTCAATACAGAGTTTCCTTCCCCACTTCTTAATTTTCTCCCAGCAAGTTATAGCTTTTTTTTTTTTTTAATCAAAACAATATTTATTAAAACCTTTATTCATGGCATTTGATTAAAATCAGTTACTACTGTGTGAATGCGTTAGGGAATCTGAATTACAAGAGTCCTGGATTCTTGAATATAATTGGTTGATTTTACAGCAGGGGTTATACTAGTAGTATTCTGCTTCTTTCTTCCAGGGGGGTTTCCTGAGAATAAAACTTAACGCTATATATATATATTTTAAAGGAAAGACTATTTATGTATTTAAGACAGAGTCTTTACTTTGTCGCCCTTGGTAGAGTGCTGTGGCATCATAGCTCACAGCAACCTCAAACTCTTGGGCTTAAGTGATTATCTTGCCTTAGCCTCCCAAGTAGCTGGGACTACAAGCGCCTGCCACAATGCCCAGCAATTTTTTTGTTGCAGTTATCATTGTTCTTTAGCTGGCCCAGGCCAGGTTTGAATCTGCCAGCCTTGATGTATGTGGCTGGAACCATAACCACTGTGCTATGGGCGCCGAGCCAAAACTTAACAATATTAACATTATTATTATTATTTTTGAGACAGAACCTCAGGCTGTTGCCCTGGGTAGAGAGCTGTGGCATCACCGCTCACAGCAACCTCCAACTCCTGGGCTCAAGCGAGTCTCCTGCCTCTACCTCCCAAGTAGCTGGGACGACAGGCGCCCGCCACAATGCCCGGCTGTTTTTTGGTTGCAGCTGTCATTGTTGTTTGTCAGACCTGGTCTGGATTCGAACCCCCAGCTCAGGTGTATGTGGCTGGTGCCTTAGCCGCTTGAGCCACAGGCACTGAGCCAATATTAACATTATTTAAGCACCATTCTATTGAATATTCCCTCCCTTTGTTTCCCCTTTAATTACTTTTATGTACCTCTCTGAACTCAGAAACATATATTCACGTTTGCAAAGTGGTACTGGAGAAAATGCTTCTGGTTTAGTGGTTGCCCCAGGAGTAGAGATTTGAAATAAACTATGAAGCTACAGACTTCTCTTTCTTTGGGGAAATGTGTGATTTTCTAGAAAACTAACTCATGTTTTTAAACTTGCACTGACCATGCGTTATCCATTCTCATTTTTTTTTTCTGTATTTAGCACATGATGAAGATAAGCTATGATGTGGTTAAGCGCTGGATCAATGAAGCCCAAGAAGCTGCATCAAGTGATAATATTATGGTCCAGGTATTGTCATTAAATCATATTAGTTTATGTCTCAGGATCAGCTGTCTTTAAGGTAGTGGTTTAGGGACAGTGCATTAATTCCCCAGATAAGCATTGGCATATTAAGCAGCCTTCTAGTACCGATATTCAAGTAATAATCTCACTAATTGTGATTACTGTTTAGTAGAAGCTAGATGACCTCCTATAGACTATTCAGAAAAGATTCTTATAATTCAGTAGTAGTTTGAGATACTCATTCTAAAAGTCTTCCACAAGGCATTGCAGTCTTTTATTTCAAAAATAATTTATGCAAAAGATGTCTGATTCCAAGTTTCTCAAGCCTTGATTGTAAATATCACAAAAACAAGGAATGCTTTTTATTTTGTGAAATTTTAAAACCATTTTGTCAAAAAAGATTTCCTTTTGGTATTTATTAGGCTATTCTTTATTAAGAAGAACAGGCTTAAATTCTTAACTGGCTATTTTGTATAAAGTACCCCATTATATTTGAGAAGGTATTTATTTATGCCCTTTCATTATTTACGTCTCTCATGTTAGCATGTTTAGTTATGAGGCAGCTGTGTAGTAATTTTCTTCTCCTGGGAGACACTCTCACTCTACTAACTCTGATAGTTGTGTTTTTATACAAAATGTCATGATAAAGGCACTCCTCTAGCCTACTTCAGGAAATTAATCCTTTAACTACTAAGGTGGCCACAGATGATTTAAAGCCACAAAAAGAGACCTATATCCCATTATCCTTTGTACTGAGGATGTGTGAGTCAATATTGAACCTGCTGGAGTCATCTTCAGATTATATGTCATATTCTTCTTACTTGCCCAGTCTAAATTTCCAACTTCTGGGGGTAAATTAGTTAAATGTGAGAAAAGTATTCTCTTTGTGGACATTTGACTTAGGTATCTTTTTATATTTAATCTAGTTCTGTGTGATCCTGTTTTTGCGTATTTTGTCTTCTTTGTAATCTGTCTGATCCATTCTTTTTCTTGTTCTTTAGTATCATGCATTGGGGGTCCTGTATCACCTTAGAAAGAATGATCGCCTTGCTGTTTCCAAGATGTTGAATAAATTTACTAAATCTGGTCTCAAATCACAGTTTGCTTACTGCATGTTAATCCGGATTGCTAGTCGCTTACTTAAAGAAACTGAAGATGGGTAAGTGTTTTCACCTAAACTTGAGTTATTCTCCATTTTCAAGTTAAAATACCTCAGTGTTTATTTCCATTATGAATATTTTCTGGACAGTGCTGACTTTAAAGATGTGTAAGTGTGATGTTTTACAAATTAAAAAAAAAAATTCACAGATTCCAAGTAGCACTTTTATTGCCTTAATGTATTCTCTTATATATGTATTGCTTAATAGATTGTGGTCATTAGTAACACATTATCAAACTGATATTGAATAAAAAGTACTCATAGATCATAGGAAATACAGATAATTAAATATGAGAGCAGGAAGAGACATTAAGAATCATCTTGTCTATCCTTTTTATTTTTATAAAAAAAGAATGTTGAAGTATTGCATTTAATGATTTCCCCGAGATCATTCTGAGAGTCTGAGGTACTTAATGACCTTACTAAGTGTATCTTAGCAGTATTTTGAAGGCTAGGAAAGGCAGGAAAAAGACATAGGTATAGTAAGCTAGGGGTGGTTATAGAGAGCAAGAAAGTCCCCCCTTCTCTTGCCCAAAAGGCTTATAGCTGAGCTTTAATAAAATAGAGCTTTCTTGGCTAGGCACCCGTAGTTCAGTGGTTAGGGCGCCAGCTGCAAACACCGAGACAGGTGGGTTCAAACCCTGCCTGGGCCAGCTAAACAACAATGACAACTGTAACAAAAAATAGCTGGCTGTTGTGGCAGGCACCTGTAGTCCCAGCTACCTGGGAGGCTGAAGCAAGAGAATCTTTGTAAGCCCAAGAGTTTGAGGTTGCTGTGAGTGGTGCCATCGCACTCTACGAAGGGCAACATAATGAGACTCTGTTTCAAAAAAACAAAAACAAAAAAACCCAGAGCTTTCTCATGAGACCTGGGAAGTTGAGGTGTAACACAGAGAAAGATATCTAGAATCTGTCACTGCTCAGTACTAAAGGTTTGCTGAGAGAATTCTGATTTGTCTTTCAAATTATTTATTAAGCAACAGAGAACTGAATCTAATTAGTGCTGCAGCAAAGTCCAGACTCAGACCAGCTACTAGCTACAACTGAAAATTAGTATCTGTGCTTTTCTGGTGATAAACAATTTTTACATTAGTATGTACTGTACCTTATAAGCAGTGACTAGCAAACAATCAAATAAGACAAGTAAGCAGGGAAAGGTGACCCATAATCAAGAGAAATGAAGCAGTCAGTAGGATACTTTCAGGTGACCAAAATATTAGAATTAGTAGGCAGTGACTTTAAAACTGTTGTAAAAATACTAAAGGATGGGTACTTAACCGGTAAGGAATTTAACAGAGAAATAGAAATTAGAAAAAAAATCTTGAACAAAAGAATGCAACATCAAAAATAAATTATTAATAGCACAGATTGGACACAGTGGAAAATTAGAGAACTTGAAGACAGATCAATAGAAATTGCCCAAACTGGGCGGTGCCTGTGGCTCAAAGGAGTAGGACGCCAGCCCCATATGCCAGAGGTGGCAGGTTCAAACCCAGCCCCTGCCAAAAGCTGCAAAAAAAAAAGAAAGAAAAAAATTGCCCAAACTGAAGCATAGAGAAAAAACTAGTGTATATGTAATGAGAGAGAGTCTCAGAAGGAAAGGAAGGAGAATAGAGCAGAATAAATAATTTGAAGAGATGATGGATGAGAATTTTCCAAAATTAATGAAAGGCACAGATCCAAGAAGGTCAGTGAAACTCAAGTAGGATAAATAAAAGAAAACCACCCCAACCTATATATAGTGTAAGTAAAAAGTTCAAAACCCCAAAAAGAAGGAATGAAGGAAACCTAGAAAGTAGCACCACCCCCAGCAAACACATGCTCAAGGTTCAGGGAAACAAAAGTAAGAATATAAGAATAATTGTTGACTTCTCCAAAGAATATGGATGTCAGAAGATAGTAATGGTGATCTTAAAATTGTGGAAATAAGCAGCTGTCAATCCAAAATTTTATACTCTGTAAAAATATCCTGCCAAAAGAAGATGAAATAAATACACCTTTAGCCAGGAAAAAGCCCTGAAAGGATTTGTGTCCACTGTACTTGCATTATAAAGGACACTAAAATAAGTTATCAGACCAAAAAAAAAAAAAAAAGGTAGTAAATGAGTGCTTGGATCTTCAGGGAGGATTTAAGAGGAACACAAAGGGTGAATAGGAGGTAAATTTTTTAAAGGCCATAGGAAAACTTAATAAATACATAAAATTTTGAGGGGAAGGAGGAAGATGGCAGCTGAGTAACAACTTCTTTGCAGCTGGCACGGTGAGATTGGGGAAGAAGACTCCAGGCATCTCTGGCTCACATGTGTGCTCTGCCCAGAAACATCCCTTTGGGGACTAAGGGAGACAGCGAGAGACTTCTGGACCCCAGGAGGAGGACAAAAACAGTGGAGAAGTAGCAAGTGCTTGCGTTCATTTGATCTGTGCCAGGGCTGCCACAGCTGTAACTACAGCAGCAGTGAGATTGCAAACAGGGAAGATGTTCGCTGTGGGCTGTTTTGTTTCTTTTGATTTGGGCACTCGGTGTTTTGTTTCTTTTGATTTGGGCACTCAGTTGAACTACCTTGGGAGAACTTGGGCGAGAATATGGATGACTTTAAGTGTGTCTAGGGCCCAGGACTGAGCCACTGAGCCCAAACAGAGCTAATATTGTTCTGCTGTGGGCCCTGCACGCAGCTGTTATGAGAGAACTGCCCCTGCAGGCTCTGTCCTCAGGGTTGCAGAATAAGGCTCGGGTTGTGAGACATTGGGCGAGTGATGTGGTGATTGAGCAGTGCCAAAGGCCGGGACTGAGACTCTGGGGAAGAGTGGAGATTTCAGTGTTTGGCAGTAGCAGGTCTGCCTTGCAGCCTCGGCCCTCAGGGGCATAGAGTGAGACCAGTTTTGGTACACTGGATAAGCAGGCAGCCACTTCAGGAGAGATCCCACTGACAAGTGCTTTTCTGGGAAAGTTTCTGCTTAGCCATGTTTAATGGTTTTAAGTATCTTTTAAGCTGCCTGAGGAGAGATTTAGGCTCTCAACCCCGGGGGGTTTGAGAAATCAGCAGAGGCCTCCAGTCTCCATCTCATAGAGCTATATCAGCATTGTGATTAACATCTCATACCCTAGAAGATCACCTGTTGCCCAGACAATATTAAGCAAGATATATATACTGCTTTGTTTTTGGTTTGAGTTATTATTATTTTTTTAAATTTCAACATTTTTACTCTAGATTTTTCTTTCTTCATTTAAATAGAATTTTCCATTGTTGCCTTCTTTAATAATAAGAACTTCAGTGCGGTGCCTGTAGCTCAGTGGTAGGGTGCTAGCCCCATATACTGAGGGTGGCAGGTTCAAACCTAGACCTGGCCAAACTGCAACCAAAAAAAAATAGCTGGGTGTTGTGGTGGGCACCTGTAGTTCTAGCTACTTGGGAGGTTGAGATAAGAGAATTGCCTAAGCCCAGGAGTTGGAGGTTGCTGTGAGCTGTGACTCTGTGGCGGTCTACCAAGAGCAATAAAGTGAGACGGTCTCTAAAAAAAAAAAAAAAATAATAACTTCATTTTTGCTAGTGTTTCTGCCTCTATTATTTGGTTTTTCCTCCAGTTTTATCCCATAAGGTTTTCTGTCTATTTGTTTTGGTTTGATTTATAGTTTTTTTGTCTTTCTTCTCTATTTGGTGGAGGTGGGGTACTGTGTCTGAACAGGCTGGCAAAGAGCTGCTTTGGAAATCAACCAACTCAAGGAAATCACCCAACTCAGCACCCCCAGAGGTTGGGAGTTTTGAAGGTTGGGTCAAAGTACCCCACTGTACACCTTTATTACTCCTGTCTCCCTCTTCCCGTGCCTCTCTTCTTTTTGTCAGCATTTCCTTTTACTCACCTCCTCTCCTTTCTCTTTTTTCTTTTTTTAAAATCTTTTTTCCTTTATTGCTGTTCAGTCTTCTCATCCTTTTGGTCCTATACCAAAAGGACTCATTGAAACCTTAGGCCAGAGGCATGGTAACTTAAAGAGCAAGAGGAAGTGAAAGGAAAATTAGGGCAAGGAAACAGATAAAAGAAAACACTCATGAGGAAGAATCAGCAGAAAAATCCTGGCAACATGAAAAACCAGTCCAGAGCAACCCCTTCAAGGGACCATGAGGTAGCTACTACAGAGGATTCCACCTATAAAGAAATGTTAGAAATGATAGAAGGGGAATTTAAAATACAGATGATGAAAACATTGAAGGAAATTGCTGAGAAAGTAGAAAATAACCAAAAGGAAATCCAAAAACAGAGTCAAATAAGAGATGAATGATATGAAGAATATAGAAAGGATATAGCAGAACTGAAGGAATTGCAGCAGTCAATTAGGGAACTTAAAGATGCAATAGAAAGTATCAACAACAGATGAGACCATGCAGAAGAAAGAATCTCAGAGGTAGAGGATAAAGCTCTTGAGATAACTCAGATAGTTAAAGAGGCAGAAAAGAAGAGAAAGCAGAATGTTCACTGACAGAATTATGGGACTTTATGAAGCATTCAAAGATACGAGTTATAGGTATCCCAGAAGGGGAAGAAGAATGTCCCAGAGAAATGGAAGCCATACTAGAGAATATTATAAGTGAAAATTTCCCAAATATCACCAAAGATTCTGACACACTTCTTTCAGAGGGATATTGGACCCCAGGTTGCCTCAACTCAAATAGAGCTTCTCCAAGACACATTGTGATGAACTTGTCCAAAGTCAAGACAAAAAGTAAATATTTTGCAAGCTGCCAGGAGTAAATGCCAATTGACCTACAGGGGCAAATCCATTAGGGTGACTGCAGACTTCTCTAATGAAACTTTCCAAGCTGGAAGACCATGGTCATCCACCTTTAATCTATTTAAAAAGAACAATTTCCAGCCCAGACTTCTATATCTTGCTAAGCTAAGCTTTAACATTGATGGAGAAATCATATCTTTTCCTGATATGCAAACATTGAGGAAATTTGCCAAAATAAGTATTTCTCTACAGGAAATACTTCAACCTATTCTATACACTGACCACTACAATGGACTACCAGCAATGTAAGCACCCAGAAATTAAAGGACAGAACCTAGCTTCCCCAAAGATGCAAAAGGTAAAACTAAGCAATGGACTTTCACAAAATAAGATGAATAGAATGCTACCGCACTTATCAGTTATCTCAATAAATGTTAATGGCTTGAATTCCCCACTGAAAAGGCATAGATTGGCTGATTAGATTAAAACACAAGTCATCCATTTGTTTTCTGCAGGAAACACACCTAGCCTCAAAAGACAAATTAAAACTTAGAGTTAAAGGTTGGAAGACAATTTTTCAGGTAAACGGAATTCAGAAGAAAAGAGGGGTTGCAATCTTATTTTCAGATACATGTGGATTTAAAGCAACTAAAGTCAAAAATGACAAAGATAGTCCCTTCATATTGGTCAAGGGAAAAATACAAGAAGAAGATATTTCAATTCTAAATATTTATGCACCCAACTTAAATGCTCCCAGATTCTTGAAATAGACCTTAATTAGTTTGAGCAATATGACATCCTATAGCATCATAATAACAGGGGACTTTAACACCCCTCTTACAGATCCTCTAAACAGAAATTAAACAAAGATATAAGGGACTTAAATGAGACCCTTTTGAACAACTGTGCTTGATAGACATATATAGAACATTCCATCCCAAAGCTGGAGAAGTACATTCTTCTCATCGGCCCATGGAATATTCTCCAAAATTGATCATATCCTAGGACACAAAACAAACCTCAACAGAATAAAAGGAATTGAAATTTTACCTTGTATCATCTCAGACCACAAGGGAATGAAAGGTGGAACTCAACTCCAACAAAAAACGTTCAACCCCACACAAAGGCATGGAAATTAAACTACCTTATGCTGAATGAGAGTTGGGTGCAGGAAGAAATGAAAGAGGAAATCATTAACTTCCTTGAGCATAACAACAATGAAAACATAAGCTACCCAAATCTGTGGGATACAGTAAAAGCAGTCCTGAGAGGAAGATTTATCACTTTAGATCCTTATATCCCCAAAACAGAAATAGAGCGCATCAACAAACTCACAAGCCATCTTATGGAATTGGAAAAAGAAGAACAATCTACGTCTAAACCCAGCAGAAGAAAATTAAATCAGAGATTAATGGAATTGAGAACAATAGAATTATTCAGAAAATTAATGAAACAAGGAGTTGGTTTTTTGAACAAAATAAGTAAAATAGATAAACCATTGGCCAGATTAACTAGAAATAGAAAAGTAAAATCTCTAGTAACCTCAAACAGAAATGATAAAGGAGAAATAACAACTGATGCCACAGATTTACAAGAGATTATCTGTGAATATTGCCAGAAACTCTATGCCCAGAAATTTGACAATGTGAAGGAAATGGATCAATATTTGGAATCACACTCTCTCCCTAGACTTAGCCAGGAAAAATAAATATCCTGAACAATTTTTTATCAATTTTCAATAGATACAAGAAACAATAAAAAATCTCCAAAGAAAAAAATGCCCTGGTCCAAATGGCTTAACACCAGAATTCTATCAAACCTTCAAAGAAGAGCTTATTCCCATACTCCTGATATTATTCCAAAAAATTGAGGAGGATGAAATCTTCCCCCAATACATTCTGTGAAGCAAGTATCACCCTGATACCAAAACCAGGAAAAGACCCAATTAAAAGGAGCACTTCAGACCAATTTCACTAATGAATATAGATGCAAAAATTCTCAACAAAATCCTAGGCAATAGATTACAGCTCATCATCAAAAAAGTCATACATCATGATCAAGTAGGTTTCATCCCAGGGATGCAAGGCTGGTTTAACATATGCAAGTCCATAAATGTTATTCACTGTATCAACAGAAGCAAAAACAGAAGCCATGTGATCCTTTCAATAGATGCAGAAAAAGCATTCGATAAAATCAAGCATCCTTTTCTAATTAGGACACTGAAGAGTATAGGCATAGGTGGCACATTTCTTAAACAGATGGACGCTATCTATGACAACCCCCCAGCTAATATTTTACTGAATGGAGTAAAGTGGAAAGTTTTTCCATTTAGAACTGGAACTAGACAAGATTGTCCTCTGTCACCATTACTATTCAACATAGTGCTGGAAGTTCTAGCCAATACAATTAGGCAAGAGAAGGAAATAAAGGGCATCCAGATGGGAGCAGAGGAGGTCAAACCCTCCCCTCATTGCTGACAATATGATTTATGTTTAGAGAACCCCAAAGACTGAATCACAAGACTCCTAGAAGTCATCAAAAAATACAGTAATGTCTCAGGATATCTAAGATCAATGTCCACAAGTCAGTAGCCTTTGTATACATCAACAACAGCCAAGATGAGAAGCTAATTAAGGACACAACTCTCTTCACTATAGCTTCAAATAAAATGAAATACCTCGGTAAAGACCTAACAAAAGAGGTAAAGGACCTCTATAAAGAAAATTGTGAAACCCTAAGAAAGGAAATAGCAGAGGATATTAATTTTTTATTGAAACAAATGCCAAATTTTATTACATGAGTTAATTTTTACGTCCAAGCACAAGGATAATGAAATATATTTTCCATGCAAAATATTATATACATTAAGTAACATACAGTGGTAACAATGCAGTGTAGGTTTCCTGGGAGGCAGATTCTGTGATAGAAGTACACATGCAAGAAGTGTATTTATTGGGCAGTGCTGTCTGGATGAGGACCAGTGAGAATGGAAGAATGAAGCAGGATAGACAGAGCAAGAAGTTGAACTCTATCGAAGTCCCAACAAATGTCTCAGTTGATCCCTTGAGGAACCTCCAAAGTTGGGAAAGCCCCTCAAAGATATCTGAATTGAGGCAATGGTCAGATTTGCCACCCCACAAACATGAATGTTGAGTGAGATGACTCTCTTTAGTCAGGGGCAATTTCCAGAGAAGAACTCAGCAGAGAGTAGCAAACTACCAAAAGGGCAAGGAAACAGATAAAAGAAAACACTCATGAGGAAGAATCGGCAGAAAAATACTGGCAACATGAAAAACCAGTCCAGAGCAACCCCTTCAAGGGACCGCGAGGTAGCTACTGCAGAGGATTCCACTTATAAAAGAAATGTTAGAAATGATAGAAGGGGAATTTAAAATACAGATGATGAAAACAATGAAGGAAATTTGAGAAAGTGGAAAACAACCAAAAAACAATGAAGGAAATTGGGAAAGTGGAACATAACCAAAGGAAATCCAAAAACAGAGTCAAATAAGAGATGAATGATATGAAGAATATAGAAGGATATAGCAGAACTGAAGGAATTGAAGCAGTCAATTAGGGAATTAAAGGTGCAATAGAAAGTATAACAGATTAGATCATGCAGAAGGAAGAATCTCAGAGGTAGAGGATAAAGCTCTTGAGATAATTCAGATAGTTAAAGAGGCAGAAAAGAAGAGAGAGAAAGCAGAATGTTCACTGACAGAATTTTGGGACTTTATGAAGCGTTCAAATATATGAGCAGAGGATATTAATCAATGGAAGAACATACCATGCTCATGGCTGGGAAGAATCAACATTGTTAAAATATCTGTACTTCCCAAAGCAATCTACCAATTAAAGCCATCCCTATTAAAATACCAACATCGTACTTTCAAGACTTTGAAAAAACGATTCTTCATTTTGTATGGAACCAGAAAAAACCCCGTATAGCTACAGCAGTTCTTAGTAATAAGAAAGCTGGGCGCATCAGCATATCAGCTATAAGGCCATAGTGTTCAAGACAGCATGGTACTGACACAAAAATAGACACGTAGGCATTTGGAATTGAATAGGAAACCAGGAAATGAAACTAACATCTCACAACCACCTAATCTTTGATAAACCAAACAAGAACATACACTGGGGAAAGACTCCCTGTTCAATAAATGGTGCTGGGAGAACTGGATATCCACATGTAAAAGACTGAAACTGGACCCACACCTTTCTCAACTCACAAAAATTTATTCAAGATGGATAAATTTAAGATGGATAAATTTAAGATGGATAAATTTATTCAAGATGGATAAATTTAAGGCATGAAATGATAAAATCCTCAAAAAAGCATAGGAAAAATACTGGAAGATACTGGCCTGGGGAAAGACTTCATGAAGAATACTGTGGTGGCAATTGCAACAACAACAAAAATAAACAAATGGGACTTAATGAAACTGAAAAGCTTCTGTACAGCTAAGGAGACAACAATCAAAGCAAAAAGACAACCTACACAATGGGAAAGGATATTCGCATATTTTGAATCAGATAAAAGCTTGATAACTAGGATCTTTAGTGAACTCAAATTAATCCACTTGTAAAAAGCCAACAATCCTATATTTCAATGGGGAAGAGACATGAATAGAACCTTCTCTAAAGAAGACAGACGAATGACTAGCAAACATATGAAAAAATGCTCACCATCCCTAATTATTAGAGAAATGCAAATCAAAACCACCCTGAGGTATCATCTAACCCTAGCGAGAATGGCCCACATCACAAAATCTCAAAATTGCTGGTGTGGATATGGAGAGATGGGAACACTTTTATACTGCTGATGGGACTGCAGACTAATACAGACTTTTTGGAAGGAAGTATGGAGAACCCTCAAAGAACTCAAGCTAGACTTTTCTTGATCCTGTAGTCCCATTGCTGGGCATCTACCCAGAAGGAAAAAAATCCTTTTGCCGTAGGACACTTGCACTAGACTGTTAACTGCAGCTTAATTTACAATCGCCAAAATGTGGAAACAGCCTAAATGCCCACCAACACAGGAATGGATTAACAAGCTGTGGTATATGTATACCATGGAATACTATTAAGCCATTAAAAAGAGACTTTACATCCTTTGTATTAACCTGGATGGAAGTGGAACACATTATTCTTAGTAAAGTAACACAAGAACAGAGAAGCATGAATCCTATGTACTCAATTTTGATATGAGGACAATTAATGACCTAGTATATGGTGGGGGAAGGAGAGAGCAGAGAGAGAGAGAAGGAGGGAGGGGAGTGGGAGAAAGGAAAAGCAGAGCGAGGAAAGGAGGGAGAGGGTGGGGTGTCCCACACCTTTTAGGAGCAAGACACAATTGTAAGAGGGACTTTACCTAACCAGTGCAGTCAGTGTAACCTGGTTTCTTATACCCTCAAGGAATCCCCAACAATAAAAAAAAGGGAAAAGAAAAAAAAAATTTTGACAAAAAATAACAATAGATTGTGGTGCTTATCCATAGAAATGAAGCATATGACAATAGTAGAGAAACAGAATCAGAATCATGTACTTGTGAGCTGTATTTCTTATCAAGTAATATATTATTTGATGGTTTACTGTGATATGGATGAATATTGTAACCACTCCAAAGGCTAAGAGATACAGATGTTACGTGTCAACAGAGGGGATAAAATGGGATATTTTAAAATAATCAGTTATACTTCCTGCTACTAGTAATGGCAGTATTGATTGATAGGATTAACAGTCCTGGGAAGAATGATTATATCTTTGATACAAAAATAAGCAACCCCCAAAGAAAACTTACAGCTATTTGAAAGTATTGGTGAATGATAAAAAGCAGGCAAAACTGGACAAAAGTTGTGCCTGAAAGACAAAAGGTCTGCTGGGTGAAATTTGAGTACTTCTGGCAATTCTCCTGATCACATTTTGGAATTCTTTGGTGTGGCAGAAAACAACAGTATTTATTGGACAGAGGGATCAGAACCTAGTAAAATTGGGTGAAAATCCTGGAAAGGAGGGAGCCACAACAAGGGTAAGTCTGAAAATCAATTTTTTTTTTTTTTTTTTTTTTTTGAGACAGAGTCTTACTCTGTGTCTTGGGCTGGAGAGTGCAGTGGCATCATCATAGCTCACTGCAACTCAAAAAACTTTTAAGTTCTAATGATGTTCCTGCTTCAGCCTCCCAAACAGTTGGGACTACAGGAATGTGCCACTGCACCTGCCTGATTTTTTCTATTTTTGGTAGAGATGGGTCTTGCTGTTTCTCAGGCTGATGTCAAACTGCTGATTTCAAGAAATCTTCCCTCCTTGGCCTCCCAAAGTGCTAGAATTATAGGCACGAGCCACCATCCCAGCCTCAAAATTAGATTTAAACTCTGCAAAAATCATTGATCTACTTCTGAACTATACATGCACAGAAGAAAATCTGCCAGAAAGCAGTAGCTGTAAGCTGAAAGAACTGAATGGAGAATTTACTTTTCACCAGCAAGTCACAATGGAGGAGATAAAGTTTGTAGTTTGATTCTAGCCAAGGTGCCTGCTAAAGAAACACCCTAAATTCCAGAAGAGTCTTTGTAATCTATCATTCACAATATTTAGCATATAGTAAAAAATTACTGGAAATGCAAAGAATTTAGAAGGTATGACCAATAGTAAAGAGAAAAATCCATCAATAGAAATTGACCCTGATATAATCCAGACATTGGATTTAGCAGACAGTCTTTAAAGCATCTGTTATAAATCTGGCTCGGTGCCTGTAGCTCAACCGGCTAAGGCGCCAGCCACGTACACCTAAGGTGGCAGGTTTGAATCTAGCCCAAACCCGCCAAACAACAATGATGGCTGCAACCAAAAAATAGCCGGGTGTTGTGGCAGGCGCCTGTGGTCCCAGCTACTTGGGAGGCGGAGGCAGGAGACTCGCTTAAGCCCAGGAGTTGGAGGTTGCTGTGAGCTGTAATGCCACAGCACTCTACCCGGGGGACAGCTTGAGGCTCTGTCTCAAAAAAAAAAAAAAAAAAAAAAAAGCATCTGTAATAAATCTATCCAAGACTTTAATGAAGAACAGCTATGAATGAACAGGGGAAATGGAAACTATAAAAAAGAGCTAAATGGAAACTTTACAGCTTATAAGTACTGTATCAGTCAGGATTCAACCAGAGAAGTGGAACCCAGAGGACATCCATAGGTAGAGATTTATTACAAGGAATTGGTGCAGTTTGGGTGCTAGCTTAGCAAGTCCTGCATCCAGAGTAGGCTATCGAGAAAGGAAGATCACAGGCAGGCTAGAAGTGAGGCATAGGAGAAAGCTGCTGCACATGGGTAGAATTAGTCATCTCACATTAACTATAAGCAGTTAAGATGAAACCAGGTCACATTTTCATCTCTGGAAACCTCAAATAAATATCCAACTTGATCATTTATAAGTTCTGCTTTATAAGTAACTGCAGGACACAAAATGACTAACGTCACTGGGTTACAATACACTAGGTTCCCCAGTTTACAATAATGTTTCTCAGTTCTGAGCCCTCACTGCTGTGTCCTCCAAATCTAGATTTCTACAGGGAGTTTGTGAGACCTGACCAGCAGTGTCCTTAGTTAACAGTTTTCTAGTTAACAGTCTGTTTAAAGTTTCTTCCACTCAGAGCCTGATTCCACAGACGGTTCTACAATTTTAGATATTTGTTACAGTACCACTTCATTTATAAGGCGCTAAAATCTGTGTTAGTTTTTTTATTGCTATTACCACAAATGTAATGGCTTATAATAACATCCATTTATTATCTGATAGATATGTAGGTTAGAAGTCCAACACAAGTTTCATGGGACTAACATGAAGGTATTGGCATGGTGCCTTGCTGGAGGTTTTAGGAAACAATCTACTAACAATCTAAATTATTGGACAAATTCATTGTTTGTGTATATGGGTTTTAGGTCCCTACTGGCTTTTAGCCAGAGATTTGCCTGTGCCTCTAAGCTGCCTGTGTTCTTTCTCATACTTCCAAGTGTTTCTTTCATCACTTGCATGATGATCCGCACATTTCAGAGCCAGCAATAGTGTGTTGAGTTTGCATTTTGAATTTCTATGGTTTACCTTTCTGCCAAATGTCTTCTGCCTCTTCTTTCACTGTATCTCTAAGTGCTCATGGGATTAGATTGCATCAGGTGTGTAACCTTAATTATATCTGCAAAGTTTTTTTGCCAGATTATGATGTAGCATATGTAGTATGGACCAGTTTCAGGAATAAAGACATGGACATCTTTAGGGGGGCCATTCTGCCTCTACAAGTATAATAAGATAATTTCATGGATGGACTTAATAGCAGATTACAGATGACAGATGGTAGATGAAAGAGAGAAAGAGTTAGAAATCATTAATTTGAAGATAGAGCAATAGGAAGTAACTAATTTGAACAGAGAGAAAACAGATTAAAGAAAATAAGAGAATGTCAAAGAGAACATGGATAACATCAAATAGCCTAATATGTAATTGGCATCCAGATGAAACAAAAAAAGATATTTGAAGAAATAATTTTCTAATATAGGCTTATTCTGAGAGTACAGGGCTGATCTTACAGCCAAAAATTAACATCGTATACCTCATTTAAGAGATAAAGGAGAAAAATCTTAGTATCTTAATGGGTACCCCAAAAAAGCAGTTGATAGCATTTAATGACAATTCTTGATTATAAATCTCTGCAAACCAGGATTAGAAGGATATATCATTATTCTAATAAGAGTATTAAAAAAACTTCAGTAAATTTTATCCTTGCTTAGTGGTGAACTATTAAAGGCTTTCTCCCTATAGTTGTAAATGAGAGAGCCAAGGATGTCTGTGTTTCCATTTTTTAAGGAGCAATTTGCCAGAAGTCCTTAGTGCATTAAGTGAAGAAAAATAAAATGTCTGAAGATTTGAAAGAAAGACATAACACTATATTTTAGAAAATGGAAAATAATGTATATATTATTATTATCTATTAGAATTTATGTATTTACCAGGGTTGCTGGATAGAGGGCCAATATCCAAAATCAGTTTTATTTATTATCCCATCAGCCAATCAATAAGATAAAATTTTGAACAGATGGTATCATTTTTATTAATAATTGATTGAAATTAAATCCTTAGAAATAAATCTCCCAAATATACCTCTACACAGAAAATTATAAAATATTAATTAAAGTATGACTGAAATAAATGGAGATATATAACATGTTCTTAAACTGGAATATTTAACACTGTGTCACATCTTAAGATTCCACGAGCCCCCAATTAAAATCCCAGTTAGCTTCTTATAAACACTAAACAAGTTTGAATGGCATAGGTCCACTTATCTGTGGATTGTCTTCTACCTCTGTTGCCTTCATGATGATCCACTTCCACTTAATGAATAATAAGTATATTTTCTCTTCCTTATGATTTTCTTTTTT